>NW_028315411.1:0-70011 GCF_046866305.1 Octopus bimaculoides
GATATTAAGACGAGAATAAGTAAGGCAAGGACAGCTTTCCACCTGTTTAAAAAAGGATGCAGCGCAAGTGTAATTTTAATAAAGAACAAAATAAGAATTTTTGACACTAAACGTAGAAGCGGTCTTATTATTGTATGGGGCTGAGACATGGCAAACAACAGTTAAGTCAAATAAGCAAATACAATCATTCATCAACAAGTGTTTGCGTAGTAAACTTAAAATCAGATGGCCCCGAACACGTAAGCAATATGGATCTATGGCAAAGAACGAATCAAGTTTCGATTCGGGAGCAAATATTTAGTAAAAATTGGAAGTTGATTGGTAGCACAATTAGAAAGGACAGACCAGATGTAGCGAAAAGTGCTTTACAGTGGAATCCGGATGGATATAGAAAGAGGGGTAGGCCTAAGAACTGGTGTCGTATATATATATATATTTATTTATTTATTTACATTCACACGTATGATGCGGTATGTGAACATAAATAAATATATATATATATAAATATATATTTATATATATATATGGCCGTTTTTGAAATACACCGAGCGGTACTACAAAAGCAGCGTAACCATTTACAATACATTCTTCTTATTTATGGCTTGTGCTTAGAACGATTTTGGCTGTTATTTCTAGCAAGCCAAGCGACCATAGAGAGGTTATTAAGTGGCTGCAAAGCAGCGTGGTCCGGAACGCGCACTCGCACAGTCGAGCGTCCGCGCTAGCTAGTCGTGAGTGGTCGATCCTAAATTTGATCCTATCCCTAACCCTTACCCTATCCCTCACCATATCCCTAACCCTAACCGTATCCCTAACCCTATCCCTAACCCTAACCCTATCCCTAACCCTTACCCTAACCCTATCCCTAACCTTAAACACATGTATTCATTTGCACACGCGCGCCCACACGCACTTTTTGTAGGATCGACCAGTCACGACTAGCTAGCCCGGACGCACGACTGCGCGCCTGCGCGTTCGGGACCACGCTGCTTTGCAACCACTTAATAACCTCTCTATGGTCGCTTGGCTTGCTAGAAATAACAGCCAATATATAGAAAGGAAACCAAAACCAAGTCCAAAGTCTCTATCTGATCTGATATCAACGAAATTGTTACAAACACACATATGGACGCACATACTTACATATAAGCACGAACACATAAGTGTGTGCACACATATGAGCGTGCACACATACGAGCTTGCACACACTCACATGCTCATACCGAACAATTTCAAAACAACGCCGAATCATACGTTCAAAATAAATGGAAGTTGAGAGACAGGTTACTGAAGAGATTGCAAGAGTGCAATGAAATAATTTAACAAAAAACTATATAAATTAATAAAGGACTGAACCAGTGCGTGTGTTTATTACCGGCATAATGCCTCTCCCAAGGTTTGATTCTAACTATTTACCATACATTCTTCTTATTTATTCATCTTTATCGGTTGGCTCGACATATATATACACACACACATATATAAACACATGTATATAACATGTATCAACAACCAATAATCCGTTCAGGGATGCTAGCATCCTAAACTGTTATATATATATATGTAGTGAAACTATCTCTTCCACTGTTGAATAAAGAAACGCGGACCTAGTAGAAAGCAACGCATTCACTCACACACAGACATACAGTTTAATGCTCCAATACATCTTACTGTTATTCATCTTTATCGGTTGGTTCAACATATATATATATATATATATATATATACACACACATATATGAACACATGTATATAACATAACCTCTCTATGGTCGCTTGGCTTGCTAGAAATAACAGCCAATATATATATAACAGAAAGGAAACCAAAGTGCAGATGACAAGGACCCTTTACGAAAATTTCAGGCATTTCTTCCTGTAGTAGAAAGAACACGCACACACACACACACACACAAAGGTAAATCTGGCTGAACTGTTGGAGCATCAGAAAAAATATCATTGCTGTATTTAATTCCAGCACTGTTGAAGATCTCGACTTTGCAGATGATATAGAGCTACTTTCACAAACAGGGCCAAATGCAAAATAAAGCATCAAAATTAGAAGCAATAGCTGCCAAACTAGGATCGAAAGTCAACCCCGACAAATCAAAGATTATGTGGTGCTTTAATGAAGAAAACATTGAACGTATTAAACTAGAAACTGGTGAGCTAGAGGATGTAGCCAAGTTTATGTATTTAGGTATTAAGATAAGGTTCTCAGGCGGGACCGACGAAGATATTAAGACGAGAATAAGTAAGGCAAGGACAGCTTTCCACCTGTTTAAAAAAGGATGCAGCGCAAGTGTAATTTTAATAAAGAACAAAATAAGAATTTTTGACACTAAACGTAGAAGTGGTCTTATTATTGTATGGGGCTGAGACATGGCAAACAACAGTTAAGTCAAATAAGCAAATACAATCATTCATCAACAAGTGTTTGCGTAGTAAACTTAAAATCAGATGGCCCCGAACACGTAAGCAATATGGATCTATGGCAAAGAACGAATCAAGTTTCGATTCGGGAGCAAATATTTAGTAAAAATTGGAAGTTGATTGGTAGCACAATTAGAAAGGACAGACCAGATGTAGCGAAAAGTGCTTTACAGTGGAATCCGGATGGATATAGAAAGAGGGGTAGGCCTAAGAACTGGTGTCGTATATATATATATATTTATTTATTTATTTACATTCACACGTATGATGCGGTATGTGAACATAAATAAATATATATATATATAAATATATATTTATATATATATATGGCCGTTTTTGAAATACACCGAGCGGTACTACTAAAGCAGCGTAACCATTTACAATACATTCTTCTTATTTATGGCTTGTGCTTAGAACGATTTTGGCTGTGATTTCTAGCAAGCCAAGCGACCATAGAGAGGTTATTAAGTGGCTGCAAAGCAGCGTGGTCCCGAACGCGCACTCGCGCAGTCGAGCGTCCGCCTTGCTAGTCGTGAGTGGTCGATCCTAAACTTGATCCTATCCCTAACCCTAACCCTATCCCTCACCATATCCCTAACACTATCCCTAACCCTATCCCTAACCCTTACCCTAACCCTATCCCTAACCTTAAACACATGTATTCATTTGCACACGCGCGCCCACACGCACTTTTTGTAGGATCGATCACTCACGACTAGCTAGCGCGGACGAACGACTGCGCGCCTGCGCGTTCGGGACCACGCTGCTTTGCAGCCACTTAATAACCTCTCTATGGTCGCTTGGCTTGCTAGAAATAACAGCCAATATATAGAAAGGAAACCAAAACCAAGTCCAAAGTCTCTATCTGATCTGATATCAACGAAATTGTTACAAACACACATATGGACGCACATACTTACATATAAGCACGAACACATAAGTGCGTGCACACATATGAGCGTGCACACATACGAGCTTGCACACACTCACATGCTCATACCGAACAATTTCAAAACAACGCCGAATCATACGTTCAAAATAAATGGAAGTTGAGAGACAGGTTACTGAAGAGATTGCAAGAGTGCAATGAAATAATTTAACAAAAAACTATATAAATTAATAAAGGACTGAACCAGTGCGTGTGTTTATTACCGGCATAATGCCTCTCCCAAGGTTTGATTCTAACTATTTACCATACATTCTTCTTATTTATTCATCTTTATCGGTTGGCTCGACATATATATACACACACACATATATAAACACATGTATATAACATGTATCAACAACCAATAATCCGTTCAGGGATGCTAGCATCCTAAACTGTTATATATATATATGTAGTGAAACTATCTCTTCCACTGTTGAATAAAGAAACGCGGACCTAGTAGAAAGCAACGCATTCACTCACACACAGACATACAGTTTAATGCTCCAATACATCTTACTGTTATTCATCTTTATCGGTTGGTTCAACATATATATATATATATATATATATATATATATATACACACACATATATGAACACATGTATATAACATAACCTCTCTATGGTCGCTTGGCTTGCTAGAAATAACAGCCAATATATATATAACAGAAAGGAAACCAAAGTGCAGATGACAAGGACCCTTTACGAAAATTTCAGGCATTTCTTCCTGTAGTAGAAAGAACACGCACACACACACACACACACACAAAGGTAAATCTGGCTGAACTGTTGGAGCATCAGAAAAAATATCATTGCTGTATTTAATTCCAGCACTGTTGAAGATCTCGACTTTGCAGATGATATAGAGCTACTTTCACAAACAGGGCCAAATGCAAAATAAAGCATCAAAATTAGAAGCAATAGCTGCCAAACTAGGATCGAAAGTCAACCCCGACAAATCAAAGATTATGTGGTGCTTTAATGAAGAAAACATTGAACGTATTAAACTAGAAACTGGTGAGCTAGAGGATGTAGCCAAGTTTATGTATTTAGGTATTAAGATAAGGTTCTCAGGCGGCACCGACGAAGATATTAAGACGAGAATAAGTAAGGCAAGGACAGCTTTCCACCTGTTTAAAAAAGGATGCAGCGCAAGTGTAATTTTAATAAAGAACAAAATAAGAATTTTTGACACTAAACGTAGAAGCGGTCTTATTATTGTATGGGGCTGAGACATGGCAAACAACAGTTAAGTCAAATAAGCAAATACAATCAATCATCAACAAGTGTTTGCGTAGTAAACTTAAAATCAGATGGCCCCGAACACGTAAGCAATATGGATCTATGGCAAAGAACGAATCAAGTTTCGATTCGGGAGCAAATATTTAGTAAAAATTGGAAGTTGATTGGTAGCACAATTAGAAAGGACAGACCAGATGTAGCGAAAAGTGCTTTACAGTGGAATCCGGATGGATATAGAAAGAGGGGTAGGCCTAAGAACTGGTGTCGTATATATATATATATTTATTTATTTATTTACATTCACACGTATGATGCGGTATGTGAACATAAATAAATATATATATATATAAATATATATTTATATATATATATGGCCGTTTTTGAAATACACCGAGCGGTACTACTAAAGCAGCGTAACCATTTACAATACATTCTTCTTATTTATGGCTTGTGCTTAGAACGATTTTGGCTGTTATTTCTAGCAAGCCAAGCGACCATAGAGAGGTTATTAAGTGGCTGCAAAGCAGCGTGGTCCCAAACGCGCACTCGCGCAGTCGAGCGTCCGCGCTAGCTAGTCGTGAGTGGTCGATCCTAAACTTGATCCTATCCCTAACCCTAACCCTATCCCTCACCATATCCCTAACCCTAACCGTATCCCTAACCCTATCCCTAACCCTAACCCTATCCCTAACCCTTACCCTAACCCTATCCCTAACCTTAAACACATGTATTCATTTGCACACGCGCGCCCACACGCACTTTTTGTAGGATCGACCAGTCACGACTAGCTAGCGCGGACGCACGACTGCGCGCCTGCGCGTTCGGGACCACGCTGCTTTGCAGCCACTTAATAACCTCTCTATGGTCGCTTGGCTTGCTAGAAATAACAGCCAATATATAGAAAGGAAACCAAAACCAAGTCCAAAGTCTCTATCTGATCTGATATCAACGAAATTGTTACAAACACACATATGGACGCACATACTTACATATAAGCACGAACACATAAGTGCGTGCACACATACGAGCTTGCACACACTCACATGCTCATACCGAACAATTTCAAAACAACGCCGAATCATACGTTCAAAATAAATGGAAGTTGAGAGACAGGTTACTGAAGAGATTGCAAGAGTGCAATGAAATAATTTAACAAAAAACTATATAAATTAATAAAGGACTGAACCAGTGCGTGTGTTTATTACCGGCATAATGCCTCTCCCAAGGTTTGATTCTAACTATTTACCATACATTCTTCTTATTTATTCATCTTTATCGGTTGGCTCGACATATATATACACACACACATATATAAACACATGTATATAACATGTATGAACAACCAATAATCCGTTCAGGGATGCTAGCATCCTAAACTGTTATATATATATATGTAGTGAAACTATCTCTTCCACTGTTGAATAAAGAAACGCGGACCTAGTAGAAAGCAACGCATTCACTCACACACAGACATACAGTTTAATGCTCCAATACATCTTACTGTTATTCATCTTTATCGGTTGGTTCAACATATATATATATATATATATATATATATATATATATACACACACATATATGAACACATGTATATAACATAACCTCTCTATGGTCGCTTGGCTTGCTAGAAATAACAGCCAATATATATATAACAGAAAGGAAACCAAAGTGCAGATGACAAGAACCCTTTACGAAAATTTCAGGCATTTTTTCCTGTAGTAGAAAGAACACGCACACACACACACACACAAAGGTAAATCTGGCTGAACTGTTGGAGCATCAGAGAAAATATCATTGCTGTATTTAATTCCAGCACTGTTGAAGATCTCGACTTTGCAGATGATATAGAGCTACTTTCACAAACAGGGCCAAATGCAAAATAAAGCATCAAAATTAGAAGCAATAGCTGCCAAACTAGGATCGAAAGTCAACCCCGACAAATCAAAGATTATGTGGTGCTTTAATGAAGAAAACATTGAACGTATTAAACTAGAAACTGGTGAGCTAGAGGATGTAGCCAAGTTTATGTATTTAGGTATTAAGATAAGGTTCTCAGGCGGCACCGACGAAGATATTAAGACGAGAATAAGTAAGGCAAGGACAGCTTTCCACCTGTTTAAAAAAGGATGCAGCGCAAGTGTAATTTTAATAAAGAACAAAATAAGAATTTTTGACACTAAACGTAGAAGCGGTCTTATTATTGTATGGGGCTGAGACATGGCAAACAACAGTTAAGTCAAATAAGCAAATACAATCATTCATCAACAAGTGTTTGCGTAGTAAACTTAAAATCAGATGGCCCCGAACACGTAAGCAATATGGATCTATGGCAAAGAACGAATCAAGTTTCGATTCGGGAGCAAATATTTAGTAAAAATTGGAAGTTGATTGGTAGCACAATTAGAAAGGACAGACCAGATGTAGCGAAAAGTGCTTTACAGTGGAATCCGGATGGATATAGAAAGAGGGGTAGGCCTAAGAACTGGTGTCGTATATATATATATATTTATTTATTTATTTACATTCACACGTATGATGCGGTATGTGAACATAAATAAATATATATATATATAAATATATATTTATATATATATATGGCCGTTTTTGAAATACACGGAGCGGTACTACAAAAGCAGCGTAACCATTTACAATACATTCTTCTTATTTATGGCTTGTGCTTAGAACGATTTTGGCTGTGATTTCTAGCAAGCCAAGCGACCATAGAGAGGTTATTAAGTGGATGCAAAGCAGCGTGGTCCCGAACGCGCACTCGCGCAGTCGAGCGTCCGGGCTAGCTAGTCGTGAGTGGTCGATCCTAAACTTGATCCTATCCCTAACCCTAACCCTATCCCTCACCATATCCCTAACCCTAACCCTATCCCTAACCCTAACCCTATCCCTAACCCTTACCCTAACCCTAACCTTAAACACATGTATTCATTTGCACACGCGCGCCCACACGCACTTTTTGTAGGATCGACCAGTCACGACTAGCTAGCGCGGACGCACGACTGCGCGCCTGCGCGTTCGGGACCACGCTGCTTTGCAGCCACTTAATAACCTCTCTATGGTCGCTTGGCTTGCTAGAAATAACAGCCAATATATAGAAAGGAAACCAAAACCAAGTCCAAAGTCTCTATCTGATCTGATATCAACGAAATTGTTACAAACACACATATGGACGCACATACTTACATATAAGCACGAACACATAAGTGTGTGCACACATATGAGCGTGCACACATACGAGCTTGCACACACTCACATGCTCATACCGAACAATTTCAAAACAACGCCGAATCATACGTTCAAAATAAATGGAAGTTGAGAGACAGGTTACTGAAGAGATTGCAAGAGTGCAATGAAATAATTTAACAAAAAACTAAATAAATTAATAAAGGACTGAACCAGTGCGTGTGTTTATTACCGGCATAATGCCTCTCCCAAGGTTTAATTCTAACTATTTACCGTACATTCTTCTTATTTATTCATCTTTATCGGTTGGCTCGACATATATATACACACACACATATATAAACACATGTATATAACATGTATCAACAACCAATAATCCGTTCAGGGATGCTAGCATCCTAAACTGTTATATATATATATGTAGTGAAACTATCTCTTCCACTGTTGAATAAAGAAACGCGGACCTAGTAGAAAGCAACGCATTCACTCACACACAGACATACAGTTTAATGCTCCAATACATCTTACTGTTATTCATCTTTATCGGTTGGTTCAACATATATATATATATATATATATATATATATATATATATACACACACATATATGAACACATGTATATAACATAACCTCTCTATGGTCGCTTGGCTTGCTAGAAATAACAGCCAATATATATATAACAGAAAGGAAACCAAAGTGCAGATGACAAGGACCCTTTACGAAAATTTCAGGCATTTCTTCCTGTAGTAGAAAGAACACGCACACACACACACACACACACAAAGGTAAATCTGGCTGAACTGTTGGAGCATCAGAAAAAATATCATTGCTGTATTTAATTCCAGCACTGTTGAAGATCTCGACTTTGCAGATGATATAGAGCTACTTTCACAAACAGGGCCAAATGCAAAATAAAGCATCAAAATTAGAAGCAATAGCTGCCAAACTAGGATCGAAAGTCAACCCCGACAAATCAAAGATTATGTGGTGCTTTAATGAAGAAAACATTGAACGTATTAAACTAGAAACTGGTGAGCTAGAGGATGTAGCCAAGTTTATGTATTTAGGTATTAAGATAAGGTTCTCAGGCGGGACCGACGAAGATATTAAGACGAGAATAAGTAAGGCAAGGACAGCTTTCCACCTGTTTAAAAAAGGATGCAGCGCAAGTGTAATTTTAATAAAGAACAAAATAAGAATTTTTGACACTAAACGTAGAAGTGGTCTTATTATTGTATGGGGCTGAGACATGGCAAACAACAGTTAAGTCAAATAAGCAAATACAATCATTCATCAACAAGTGTTTGCGTAGTAAACTTAAAATCAGATGGCCCCGAACACGTAAGCAATATGGATCTATGGCAAAGAACGAATCAAGTTTCGATTCGGGAGCAAATATTTAGTAAAAATTGGAAGTTGATTGGTAGCACAATTAGAAAGGACAGACCAGATGTAGCGAAAAGTGCTTTACAGTGGAATCCGGATGGATATAGAAAGAGGGGTAGGCCTAAGAACTGGTGTCGTATATATATATATATTTATTTATTTATTTACATTCACACGTATGATGCGGTATGTGAACATAAATAAATATATATATATATAAATATATATTTATATATATATATGGCCGTTTTTGAAATACACCGAGCGGTACTACTAAAGCAGCGTAACCATTTACAATACATTCTTCTTATTTATGGCTTGTGCTTAGAACGATTTTGGCTGTTATTTCTAGCAAGCCAAGCGACCATAGAGAGGTTATTAAGTGGCTGCAAAGCAGCGTGGTCCCAAACGCGCACTCGCGCAGTCGAGCGTCCGCGCTAGCTAGTCGTGAGTGGTCGATCCTAAACTTGATCCTATCCCTAACCCTAACCCTATCCCTCACCATATCCCTAACCCTAACCGTATCCCTAACCCTATCCCTAACCCTAACCCTATCCCTAACCCTTACCCTAACCCTATCCCTAACCTTAAACACATGTATTCATTTGCACACGCGCGCCCACACGCACTTTTTGTAGGATCGACCAGTCACGACTAGCTAGCGCGGACGCACGACTGCGCGTTCGGGACCACGCTGCTTTGCAGCCACTTAATAACCTCTCTATGGTCGCTTGGCTTGCTAGAAATAACAGCCAATATATAGAAAGGAAACCAAAACCAAGTCCAAAGTCTCTATCTGATCTGATATCAACGAAATTGTTACAAACACACATATGGACGCACATACTTACATATAAGCACGAACACATAAGTGCGTGCACACATATGAGCGTGCACACATACGAGCTTGCACACACTCACATGCTCATACCGAACAATTTCAAAACAACGCCGAATCATACGTTCAAAATAAATGGAAGTTGAGAGACAGGTTACTGAAGAGATTGCAAGAGTGCAATGAAATAATTTAACAAAAAACTAAATAAATTAATAAAGGACTGAACCAGTGCGTGTGTTTATTACCGGCATAATGCCTCTCCCAAGGTTTGATTCTAACTATTTACCATACATTCTTCTTATTTATTCATCTTTATCGGTTGGCTCGACATATATATACACACACACATATATAAACACATGTATATAACATGTATCAACAACCAATAATCCGTTCAGGGATGCTAGCATCCTAAACTGTTATATATATATATGTAGTGAAACTATCTCTTCCACTGTTGAATAAAGAAACGCGGACCTAGTAGAAAGCAACGCATTCACTCACACACAGACATACAGTTTAATGCTCCAATACATCTTACTGTTATTCATCTTTATCGGTTGGTTCAACATATATATATATATATATATATATATATATATACACACACATATATGAACACATGTATATAACATAACCTCTCTATGGTCGCTTGGCTTGCTAGAAATAACAGCCAATATATATATAACAGAAAGGAAACCAAAGTGCAGATGACAAGGACCCTTTACGAAAATTTCAGGCATTTCTTCCTGTAGTAGAAAGAACACGCACACACACACACACACACAAAGGTAAATCTGGCTGAACTGTTGGAGCATCAGAAAAAATATCATTGCTGTATTTAATTCCAGCACTGTTGAAGATCTCGACTTTGCAGATGATATAGAGCTACTTTCACAAACAGGGCCAAATGCAAAATAAAGCATCAAAATTAGAAGCAATAGCTGCCAAACTAGGATCGAAAGTCAACCCCGACAAATCAAAGATTATGTGGTGCTTTAATGAAGAAAACATTGAACGTATTAAACTAGAAACTGGTGAGCTAGAGGATGTAGCCAAGTTTATGTATTTAGGTATTAAGATAAGGTTCTCAGGCGGCACCGACGAAGATATTAAGACGAGAATAAGTAAGGCAAGGACAGCTTTCCACCTGTTTAAAAAAGGATGCAGCGCAAGTGTAATTTTAATAAAGAACAAAATAAGAATTTTTGACACTAAACGTAGAAGCGGTTTTATTATTGTATGGGGCTGAGACATGGCAAACAACAGTTAAGTCAAATAAGCAAATACAATCATTCATCAACAAGTGTTTGCGTAGTAAACTTAAAATCAGATGGCCCCGAACACGTAAGCAATATGGATCTATGGCAAAGAACGAATCAAGTTTCGATTCGGGAGCAAATATTTAGTAAAAATTGGAAGTTGATTGGTAGCACAATTAGAAAGGACAGACCAGATGTAGCGAAAAGTGCTTTACAGTGGAATCCGGATGGATATAGAAAGAGGGGTAGGCCTAAGAACTGGTGTCGTATATATATATATATTTATTTATTTATTTACATTCACACGTATGATGCGGTATGTGAACATAAATAAATATATATATATATAAATATATATTTATATATATATATGGCCGTTTTTGAAATACACCGAGCGGTACTACTAAAGCAGCGTAACCATTTACAATACATTCTTCTTATTTATGGCTTGTGCTTAGAACGATTTTGGCTGTTATTTCTAGCAAGCCAAGCGACCATAGAGAGGTTATTAAGTGGCTGCAAAGCAGCGTGGTCCCGAACGCGCACTCGCGCAGTCGAGCGTCCGCCTTGCTAGTCGTGAGTGGTCGATCCTAAACTTGATCCTATCCCTAACCCTAACCCTATCCCTCACCATATCCCTAACACTATCCCTAACCCTATCCCTAACCCTTACCCTAACCCTATCCCTAACCTTAAACACATGTATTCATTTGCACACGCGCGCCCACACGCACTTTTTGTAGGATCGACCAGTCACGACTAGCTAGCGCGGACGCACGACTGCGCGCCTGCGCGTTCGGGACCACGCTGCTTTGCAGCCACTTAATAACCTCTCTATGGTCGCTTGGCTTGCTAGAAATAACAGCCAATATATAGAAAGGAAACCAAAACCAAGTCCAAAGTCTCTATCTGATCTGATATCAACGAAATTGTTACAAACACACATATGGACGCACATACTTACATATAAGCACGAACACATAAGTGTGTGCACACATATGAGCGTGCACACATACGAGCTTGCACACACTCACATGCTCAAACCGAACAATTTCAAAACAACGCCGAATCATACGTTCAAAATAAATGGAAGTTGAGAGACAGGTTACTGAAGAGATTGCAAGAGTGCAATGAAATAATTTAACAAAAAACTATATAAATTAATAAAGGACTGAACCAGTGCGAGTGTTTATTACCGGCATAATGCCTCTCCCAAGGTTTGATTCTAACTATTTACCATACATTCTTCTTATTTATTCATCTTTATCGGTTGGCTCGACATATATATACACACACACATATATAAACACATGTATATAACATGTATCAACAACCAATAATCCGTTCAGGGATGCTAGCATCCTAAACTGTTATATATATATATGTAGTGAAACTATCTCTTCCACTGTTGAATAAAGAAACGCGGACCTAGTAGAAAGCAACGCATTCACTCACACACAGACATACAGTTTAATGCTCCAATACATCTTACTGTTATTCATCTTTATCGGTTGGTTCAACATATATATATATATATATATATATATATACACACACATATATGAACACATGTATATAACATAACCTCTCTATGGTCGCTTGGCTTGCTAGAAATAACAGCCAATATATATATAACAGAAAGGAAACCAAAGTGCAGATGACAAGAACCCTTTACGAAAATTTCAGGCATTTTTTCCTGTAGTAGAAAGAACACGCACACACACACACACACAAAGGTAAATCTGGCTGAACTGTTGGAGCATCAGAAAAAATATCATTGCTGTATTTAATTCCAGCACTGTTGAAGATCTCGACTTTGCAGATGATATAGAGCTACTTTCACAAACAGGGCCAAATGCAAAATAAAGCATCAAAATTAGAAGCAATAGCTGACAAACTAGGATCGAAAGTCAACCCCGACAAATCAAAGATTATGTGGTGCTTTAATGAAGAAAACATTGAACGTATTAAACTAGAAACTGGTGAGCTAGAGGATGTAGCCAAGTTTATGTATTTAGGTATTAAGATAAGGTTCTCAGGCGGGACCGACGAAGATATTAAGACGAGAATAAGTAAGGCAAGGACAGCTTTCCACCTGTTTAAAAAAGGATGCAGCGCAAGTGTAATTTTAATAAAGAACAAAATAAGAATTTTTGACACTAAACGTAGAAGCGGTCTTATTATTGTATGGGGCTGAGACATGGCAAACAACAGTTAAGTCAAATAAGCAAATACAATCATTCATCAACAAGTGTTTGCGTAGTAAACTTAAAATCAGATGGCCCCGAACACGTAAGCAATATGGATCTATGGCAAAGAACGAATCAAGTTTCGATTCGGGAGCAAATATTTAGTAAAAATTGGAAGTTGATTGGTAGCACAATTAGAAAGGACAGACCAGATGTAGCGAAAAGTGCTTTACAGTGGAATCCGGATGGATATAGAAAGAGGGGTAGGCCTAAGAACTGGTGTCGTATATATATATATATTTATTTATTTATTTACATTCACACGTATGATGCGGTATGTGAACATAAATAAATATATATATATATAAATATATATTTATATATATATATGGCCGTTTTTGAAATACACCGAGCGGTACTACTAAAGCAGCGTAACCATTTACAATACATTCTTCTTATTTATGGCTTGTGCTTAGAACGATTTTGGCTGTTATTTCTAGCAAGCCAAGCGACCATAGAGAGGTTATTAAGTGGCTGCAAAGCAGCGTGGTCCCAAACGCGCACTCGCGCAGTCGAGCGTCCGCGCTAGCTAGTCGTGAGTGGTCGATCCTAAACTTGATCCTATCCCTAACCCTAACCCTATCCCTCACCATATCCCTAACCCTAACCGTATCCCTAACCCTATCCCTAACCCTAACCCTATCCCTAACCCTTACCCTAACCCTATCCCTAACCTTAAACACATGTATTCATTTGCACACGCGCGCCCACACGCACTTTTTGTAGGATCGACCAGTCACGACTAGCTAGCGCGGACGCACGACTGCGCGCCTGCGCGTTCGGGACCACGCTGCTTTGCAGCCACTTAATAACCTCTCTATGGTCGCTTGGCTTGCTAGAAATAACAGCCAATATATAGAAAGGAAACCAAAACCAAGTCCAAAGTCTCTATCTGATCTGATATCAACGAAATTGTTACAAACACACATATGGACGCACATACTTACATATAAGCACGAACACATAAGTGCGTGCACACATACGAGCTTGCACACACTCACATGCTCATACCGAACAATTTCAAAACAACGCCGAATCATACGTTCAAAATAAATGGAAGTTGAGAGACAGGTTACTGAAGAGATTGCAAGAGTGCAATGAAATAATTTAACAAAAAACTAAATAAATTAATAAAGGACTGAACCAGTGCGTGTGTTTATTACCGGCATAATGCCTCTCCCAAGGTTTGATTCTAACTATTTACCATACATTCTTCTTATTTATTCATCTTTATCGGTTGGCTCGACATATATATACACACACACATATATAAACACATGTATATAACATGTATCAACAACCAATAATCCGTTCAGGGATGCTAGCATCCTAAACTGTTATATATATATATGTAGTGAAACTATCTCTTCCACTGTTGAATAAAGAAACGCGGACCTAGTAGAAAGCAACGCATTCACTCACACACAGACATACAGTTTAATGCTCCAATACATCTTACTGTTATTCATCTTTATCGGTTGGTTCAACATATATATATATATATATATATATATATATATATATATACACACACATATATGAACACATGTATATAACATAACCTCTCTATGGTCGCTTGGCTTGCTAGAAATAACAGCCAATATATATATAACAGAAAGGAAACCAAAGTGCAGATGACAAGGACCCTTTACGAAAATTTCAGGCATTTTTTCCTGTAGTAGAAAGAACACGCACACACACACACACACACACACAAAGGTAAATCTGGCTGAACTGTTGGAGCATCAGAAAAAATATCATTGCTGTATTTAATTCCAGCACTGTTGAAGATCTCGACTTTGCAGATGATATAGAGCTACTTTCACAAACAGGGCCAAATGCAAAATAAAGCATCAAAATTAGAAGCAATAGCTGCCAAACTAGGATCGAAAGTCAACCCCGACAAATCAAAGATTATGTGGTGCTTTAATGAAGAAAACATTGAACGTATTAAACTAGAAACTGGTGAGCTAGAGGATGTAGCCAAGTTTATGTATTTAGGTATTAAGATAAGGTTCTCAGGCGGCACCGACGAAGATATTAAGACGAGAATAAGTAAGGCAAGGACAGCTTTCCACCTGTTTAAAAAAGGATGCAGCGCAAGTGTAATTTTAATAAAGAACAAAATAAGAATTTTTGACACTAAACGTAGAAGCGGTCTTATTATTGTATGGGGCTGAGACATGGCAAACAACAGTTAAGTCAAATAAGCAAATACAATCATTCATCAACAAGTGTTTGCGTAGTAAACTTAAAATCAGATGGCCCCGAACACGTAAGCAATATGGATCTATGGCAAAGAACGAATCAAGTTTCGATTCGGGAGCAAATATTTAGTAAAAATTGGAAGTTGATTGGTAGCACAATTAGAAAGGACAGACCAGATGTAGCGAAAAGTGCTTTACAGTGGAATCCGGATGGATATAGAAAGAGGGGTAGGCCTAAGAACTGGTGTCGTATATATATATATATATATATTTATTTATTTACATTCACACGTATGATGCGGTATGTGAACATAAATAAATATATATTTATATATATATATGGCCGTTTTTGAAAGACACCGAGCGGTACTACTAAAGCAGCGTAACCATTTACAATACATTCTTCTTATTTATGGCTTGTGCTTAGAACGATTTTGGCTGTTATTTCTAGCAAGCCAAGCGACCATAGAGAGGTTATTAAGTGGCTGCAAAGCAGCGTGGTCCCAAACGCGCACTCGCGCAGTCGAGCGTCCGCGCTAGCTAGTCGTGAGTGGTCGATCCTAAACTTGATCCTATCCCTAACCCTAACCCTATCCCTCACCATATCCCTAACCCTAACCGTATCCCTAACCCTATCCCTAACCCTAACCCTATCCCTAACCCTTACCCTAACCCTATCCCTAACCTTAAACACATGTATTCATTTGCACACGCGCGCCCACACGCACTTTTTGTAGGATCGACCAGTCACGACTAGCTAGCGCGGACGCACGACTGCGCGCCTGCGCGTTCGGGACCACGCTGCTTTGCAGCCACTTAATAACCTCTCTATGGTCGCTTGGCTTGCTAGAAATAACAGCCAATATATAGAAAGGAAACCAAAACCAAGTCCAAAGTCTCTATCTGATCTGATATCAACGAAATTGTTACAAACACACATATGGACGCACATACTTACATATAAGCACGAACACATAAGTGCGTGCACACATACGAGCTTGCACACACTCACATGCTCATACCGAACAATTTCAAAACAACGCCGAATCATACGTTCAAAATAAATGGAAGTTGAGAGACAGGTTACTGAAGAGATTGCAAGAGTGCAATGAAATAATTTAACAAAAAACTAAATAAATTAATAAAGGACTGAACCAGTGCGTGTGTTTATTACCGGCATAATGCCTCTCCCAAGGTTTGATTCTAACTATTTACCATACATTCTTCTTATTTATTCATCTTTATCGGTTGGCTCGACATATATATACACACACACATATATAAACACATGTATATAACATGTATCAACAACCAATAATCCGTTCAGGGATGCTAGCATCCTAAACTGTTATATATATATATGTAGTGAAACTATCTCTTCCACTGTTGAATAAAGAAACGCGGACCTAGTAGAAAGCAACGCATTCACTCACACACAGACATACAGTTTAATGCTCCAATACATCTTACTGTTATTCATCTTTATCGGTTGGTTCAACATATATATATATATATATATATATATATATATATACACACACATATATGAACACATGTATATAACATAACCTCTCTATGGTCGCTTGGCTTGCTAGAAATAACAGCCAATATATATATAACAGAAAGGAAACCAAAGTGCAGATGACAAGGACCCTTTACGAAAATTTCAGGCATTTTTTCCTGTAGTAGAAAGAACACGCACACACACACACACACACACACAAAGGTAAATCTGGCTGAACTGTTGGAGCATCAGAAAAAATATCATTGCTGTATTTAATTCCAGCACTGTTGAAGATCTCGACTTTGCAGATGATATAGAGCTACTTTCACAAACAGGGCCAAATGCAAAATAAAGCATCAAAATTAGAAGCAATAGCTGCCAAACTAGGATCGAAAGTCAACCCCGACAAATCAAAGATTATGTGGTGCTTTAATGAAGAAAACATTGAACGTATTAAACTAGAAACTGGTGAGCTAGAGGATGTAGCCAAGTTTATGTATTTAGGTATTAAGATAAGGTTCTCAGGCGGCACCGACGAAGATATTAAGACAAGAATAAGTAAGGCAAGGACAGCTTTCCACCTGTTTAAAAAAGGATGCAGCGCAAGTGTAATTTTAATAAAGAACAAAATAAGAATTTTTTACACTAAACGTAGAAGCGGTCTTATTATTGTATGGGGCTGAGACATGGCAAACAACAGTTAAGTCAAATAAGCAAATACAATCATTCATCAACAAGTGTTTGCGTAGTAAACTTAAAATCAGATGGCCCCGAACACGTAAGCAATATGGATCTATGGCAAAGAACGAATCAAGTTTCGATTCGGGAGCAAATATTTAGTAAAAATTGGAAGTTGATTGGTAGCACAATTAGAAAGGACAGACCAGATGTAGCGAAAAGTGCTTTACAGTGGAATCCGGATGGATATAGAAAGAGGGGTAGGCCTAAGAACTGGTGTCGTATATATATATATATATATATTTATTTATTTACATTCACACGTATGATGCGGTATGTGAACATAAATAAATATATATTTATATATATATATGGCCGTTTTTGAAATACACCGAGCGGTACTACAAAAGCAGCGTAACCATTTACAATACATTCTTCTTATTTATGGCTTGTGCTTAGAACGATTTTGGCTGTTATTTCTAGCAAGCCAAGCGACCATAGAGAGGTTATTAAGTGGCTGCAAAGCAGCGTGGTCCCGAACGCGCACTCGCGCAGTCGAGCGTCCGCGCTAGCTAGTCGTGAGTGGTCGATCCTAAACTTGATCCTATCCCTAACCCTAACCCTATCCCTCACCATATCCCTAACCCTAACCCTATCCCTAACCCTAACCCTATCCCTAACCCTTACCCTAACCCTATCCCTAACCTTAAACACATGTATTCATTTGCACACGCACTTTTTGTAGGATCGACCAGTCACGACTAGCTAGCGCTGACGCACGACTGCGCGACTGCCCGTTCGGGACCACGCTGCTTTGCAGCCACTTAATAACCTCTCTATGGTCGCTTGGCTTGCTAGAAATAACAGCCAATATATAGAAAGGAAACCAAAACCAAGTCCAAAGTCTCTATCTGATCTGATATAAACGAAATTGTTACAAACACACATATGGACGCACATACTTACATATAAGCACGAACACATAAGTGCGTGCACACATATGAGCGTGCACACATACGAGCTTGCACACACTCACATGCTCATACCGAACAATTTCAAAACAACGCCGAATCATACGTTCAAAATAAATGGAAGTTGAGAGACAGGTTACTGAAGAGATTGCAAGAGTGCAATGAAATAATTTAACAAAAAACTATATAAATTAATAAAGGACTGAACCAGTGCGAGTGTTTATTACCGGCATAATGCCTCTCCCAAGGTTTGATTCTAACTATTTACCATACATTCTTCTTATTTATTCATCTTTATCGGTTGGCTCGACATATATATACACACACACATATATGAACACATGTATATAACATGTATCAACAACCAATAATCCGTTCAGGGATGCTAGCATCCTAAACTGTTATATATATATATGTAGTGAAACTATCTCTTCCACTGTTGAATAAAGAAACGCGGACCTAGTAGAAAGCAACGCATTCACTCACACACAGACATACAGTTTAATGCTCCAATACATCTTACTGTTATTCATCTTTATCGGTTGGTTCAATATATATATATATATATATATATATATATATATATATATATATATATATATATATATATATATATATATATATATATATATATATACACACACATATATGAACACATGTATATAACATAACCTCTCTATGGTCGCTTGGCTTGCTAGAAATAGCAGCCAATATATATATAACAGAAAGGAAACCAAAGTGCAGATGACAAGGACCCTTTACGAAAATTTCAGGCATTTTTTCCTGTAGTAGAAAGAACACGCACACACACACACACACAAAGGTAAATCTGGCTGAACTGTTGGAGCATCAGAAAAAATATCATTGCTGTATTTAATTCCAGCACTGTTGAAGATCTCGACTTTGCAGATGATATAGAGCTACTTTCACAAACAGGGCCAAATGCAAAATAAAGCATCAAAATTAGAAGCAATAGCTGCCAAACTAGGATCGAAAGTCAACCCCGACAAATCAAAGATTATGTGGTGCTTTAATGAAGAAAACATTGAACGTATTAAACTAGAAACTGGTGAGCTAGAGGATGTAGCCAAGTTTATGTATTTAGGTATTAAGATAAGGTTCTCAGGCGGCACCGACGAAGATATTAAGACGAGAATAAGTAAGGCAAGGACAGCTTTCCACCTGTTTAAAAAAGGATGCAGTGCAAGTGTAATTTTAATAAAGAACAAAATAAGAATTTTTGACACTAAACGTAGAAGCGGTTTTATTATTGTATGGGGCTGAGACATGGCAAACAACAGTTAAGTCAAATAAGCACATACAATCATTCATCAACAAGTGTTTGCGTAGTAAACTTAAAATCAGATGGCCCCGAACACGTAAGCAATATGGATCTATGGCAAAGAACGAATCAAGTTTCGATTCGGGAGCAAATATTTAGTAAAAATTGGAAGTTGATTGGTAGCACAATTAGAAAGGACAGACCAGATGTAGCGAAAAGTGCTTTACAGTGGAATCCGGATGGATATAGAAAGAGGGGTAGGCCTAAGAACTGGTGTCGTATATATATATATATTTATTTATTTATTTACATTCACACGTATGATGCGGTATGTGAACATAAATAAATATATATATATATAAATATATATTTCTATATATATATGGCCGTTTTTGAAATACACCGAGCGGTACTACTAAAGCAGCGTAACCATTTACAATACATTCTTCTTATTTATGGCTTGTGCTTAGAACGATTTTGGCTGTTATTTCTAGCAAGCCAAGCGACCATAGAGAGGTTACTAAGTGGCTGCAAAGCAGCGTGGTCCCGAACGCGCACTCGCGCAGTCGAGCGTCCGCACTAGCTAGTCGTGAGTGGTCGATCCTAAACTTGATCCTATCCCTAACCCTAACCCTATCCCTCACCATATCCCTAACCCTAACCGTATCCCTAACCCTATCCCTAACCCTAACCCTATCCCTAACCCTTACCCTAACCCTAACCTTAAACACATGTATTCATTTGCACACGCGCGCCCACACGCACTTTTTGTAGGATCGACCAGTCACGACTAGCTAGCGCGGACGCACGACTGCGCGCCTGCCTGTTCGGGACCACGCTGCTTTGCAGCCACTTAATAACCTCTCTATGGTCGCTTGGCTTGCTAGAAATAACAGCCAATATATAGAAAGGAAACCGAAACCAAGTCCAAAGTCTCTATCTGATCTGATATAAACGAAATTGTTACAAACACACATATGGACGCACATACTTACATATAAGCACGAACACATAAGTGCGTGCACACATATGAGCGTGCACACATACGAGCTTGCACACACTCACATGCTCATACCGAACAATTTCAAAACAACGCCGAATCATACGTTCAAAATAAATGGAAGTTGAGAGACAGGTTACTGAAGAGATTGCAAGAGTGCAATGAAATAATTTAACAAAAAACTATATAAATTAATAAAGGACTGAACCAGTGCGAGTGTTTATTACCGGCATAATGCCTCTCCCAAGGTTTGATTCTAACTATTTACCATACATTCTTCTTATTTATTCATCTTTATCGGTTGGCTCGACATATATATACACACACACATATATGAACACATGTATATAACATGTATCAACAACCAATAATCCGTTCAGGGATGCTAGCATCCTAAACTGTTATATATATATATGTAGTGAAACTATCTCTTCCACTGTTGAATAAAGAAACGCGGACCTAGTAGAAAGCAACGCATTCACTCACACACAGACATACAGTTTAATGCTCCAATACATCTTACTGTTATTCATCTTTATCGGTTGGTTCAACATATATATATATATATATATATATATATATATATATATATATATATATATATATATATATATATATATATATATATATATATATACACACATATATGAACACATGTATATAACATAACCTCTCTATGGTCGCTTGGCTTGCTAGAAATAACAGCCAATATATATATAACAGAAAGGAAACCAAAGTGCAGATGACAAGGACCCTTTACGAAAATTTCAGGCATTTTTTCCTGTAGTAGAAAGAACACACACAAAGGTAAATCTGGCTGAACTGTTGGAGCATCAGAAAAAATATCATTGCTGTATTTAATTCCAGCACTGTTGAAGATCTCGACTTTGCAGATGATATAGAGCTACTTTCACAAACAGGGCCAAATGCAAAATAAAGCATCAAAATTAGAAGCAATAGCTGCCAAACTAGGATCGAAAGTCAACCCCGACAAATCAAAGATTATGTGGTGCTTTAATGAAGAAAACATTGAACGTATTAAACTAGAAACTGGTGAGCTAGAGGATGTAGCCAAGTTTATGTATTTAGGTAATAAGATAAGGTTCTCAGGCGGCACCGACGAAGATATTAAGACGAGAATAAGTAAGGCAAGGACAGCTTTCCACCTGTTTAAAAAAGGATGCAGTGCAAGTGTAATTTTAATAAAGAACAAAATAAGAATTTTTGACACTAAACGTAGAAGCGGTTTTATTATTGTATGGGGCTGAGACATGGCAAACAACACTTAAGTCAAATAAGCAAATACAATCATTCATCAACAAGTGTTTGCGTAGTAAACTTAAAATCAGATGGCCCCGAACACGTAAGCAATATGGATCTATGGCAAAGAACGAATCAAGTTTCGATTCGGGAGCAAATATTTAGTAAAAATTGGAAGTTGATTGGTAGCACAATTAGAAAGGACAGACCAGATGTAGCGAAAAGTGCTTTACAGTGGAATCCGGATGGATATAGAAAGAGGGGTAGGCCTAAGAACTGGTGTCGTATATATATATATATTTATTTATTTATTTACATTCACACGTATGATGCGGTATGTGAACATAAATAAATATATATATATATAAATATATATTTATATATATATATGGCCGTTTTTGAAATACACGGAGCGGTACTACAAAAGCAGCGTAACCATTTACAATACATTCTTCTTATTTATGGCTTGTGCTTAGAACGATTTTGGCTGTGATTTCTAGCAAGCCAAGCGACCATAGAGAGGTTATTAAGTGGCTGCAAAGCAGCGTGGTCCCGAACGCGCACTCGCGCAGTCGAGCGTCCGGGCTAGCTAGTCGTGAGTGGTCGATCCTAAACTTGATCCTATCCCTAACCCTAACCCTATCCCTCACCATATCCCTAACCCTAACCCTATCCCTAACCCTAACCCTATCCCTAACCCTTACCCTAACCCTAACCTTAAACACATGTATTCATTTGCACACGCGCGCCCACACGCACTTTTTGTAGGATCGACCAGTCACGACTAGCTAGCGCGGACGCACGACTGCGCGCCTGCGCGTTCGGGACCACGCTGCTTTGCAGCCACTTAATAACCTCTCTATGGTCGCTTGGCTTGCTAGAAATAACAGCCAATATATAGAAAGGAAACCAAAACCAAGTCCAAAGTCTCTATCTGATCTGATATCAACGAAATTGTTACAAACACACATATGGACGCACATACTTACATATAAGCACGAACACATAAGTGTGTGCACACATATGAGCGTGCACACATACGAGCTTGCACACACTCACATGCACATACCGAACAATTTCAAAACAACGCCGAATCATACGTTCAAAATAAATGGAAGTTGAGAGACAGGTTACTGAAGAGATTGCAAGAGTGCAATGAAATAATTTAACAAAAAACTATATAAATTAATAAAGGACTGAACCAGTGCGTGTGTTTATTACCGGCATAATGCCTCTCCCAAGGTTTGATTCTAACTATTTACCATACATTCTTCTTATTTATTCATCTTTATCGGTTGGCTCGACATATATATACACACACACATATATAAACACATGTATCAACAACCAATAATCCGTTCAGGGATGCTAGCATCCTAAACTGTTATATATATATATGTAGTGAAACTATCTCTTCCACTGTTGAATAAAGAAACGCGGACCTAGTAGAAAGCAACGCATTCACTCACACACAGACATACAGTTTAATGCTCCAATACATCTTACTGTTATTCATCTTTATCGGTTGGTTCAACATATATATATATATATATATATATATATATATATACACACACATATATGAACACATGTATATAACATAACCTCTCTATGGTCGCTTGGCTTGCTAGAAATAACAGCCAATATATATATAACAGAAAGGAAACCAAAGTGCAGATGACAAGGACCCTTTACGAAAATTTCAGGCATTTTTTCCTGTAGTAGAAAGAACACGCACACACACACACACACACACACAAAGGTAAATCTGGCTGAACTGTTGGAGCATCAGAAAAAATATCATTGCTGTATTTAATTCCAGCACTGTTGAAGATCTCGACTTTGCAGATGATATAGAGCTACTTTCACAAACAGGGCCAAATGCAAAATAAAGCATCAAAATTAGAAGCAATAGCTGCCAAACTAGGATCGAAAGTCAACCCCGACAAATCAAAGATTATGTGGTGCTTTAATGAAGAAAACATTGAACGTATTAAACTAGAAACTGGTGAGCTAGAGGATGTAGCCAAGTTTATGTATTTAGGTATTAAGATAAGGTTCTCAGGCGGCACCGACGAAGATATTAAGACAAGAATAAGTAAGGCAAGGACAGCTTTCCACCTGTTTAAAAAAGGATGCAGCGCAAGTGTAATTTTAATAAAGAACAAAATAAGAATTTTTTACACTAAACGTAGAAGCGGTCTTATTATTGTATGGGGCTGAGACATGGCAAACAACAGTTAAGTCAAATAAGCAAATACAATCATTCATCAACAAGTGTTTGCGTAGTAAACTTAAAATCAGATGGCCCCGAACACGTAAGCAATATGGATCTATGGCAAAGAACGAATCAAGTTTCGATTCGGGAGCAAATATTTAGTAAAAATTGGAAGTTGATTGGTAGCACAATTAGAAAGGACAGACCAGATGTAGCGAAAAGTGCTTTACAGTGGAATCCGGATGGATATAGAAAGAGGGGTAGGCCTAAGAACTGGTGTCGTATATATATATATATATATATTTATTTATTTACATTCACACGTATGATGCGGTATGTGAACATAAATAAATATATATTTATATATATATATGGCCGTTTTTGAAATACACCGAGCGGTACTACAAAAGCAGCGTAACCATTTACAATACATTCTTCTTATTTATGGCTTGTGCTTAGAACGATTTTGGCTGTTATTTCTAGCAAGCCAAGCGACCATAGAGAGGTTATTAAGTGGCTGCAAAGCAGCGTGGTCCCGAACGCGCACTCGCGCAGTCGAGCGTCCGCGCTAGCTAGTCGTGAGTGGTCGATCCTAAACTTGATCCTATCCCTAACCCTAACCCTATCCCTCACCATATCCCTAACCCTAACCCTATCCCTAACCCTAACCCTATCCCTAACCCTTACCCTAACCCTATCCCTAACCTTAAACACATGTATTCATTTGCACACGCGCGCCCACACGCACTTTTTGTAGGATCGACCAGTCACGACTAGCTAGCGCTGACGCACGACTGCGCGACTGCCCGTTCGGGACCACGCTGCTTTGCAGCCACTTAATAACCTCTCTATGGTCGCTTGGCTTGCTAGAAATAACAGCCAATATATAGAAAGGAAACCAAAACCAAGTCCAAAGTCTCTATCTGATCTGATATAAACGAAATTGTTACAAACACACATATGGACGCACATACTTACATATAAGCACGAACACATAAGTGCGTGCACACATATGAGCGTGCACACATACGAGCTTGCACACACTCACATGCTCATACCGAACAATTTCAAAACAACGCCGAATCATACGTTCAAAATAAATGGAAGTTGAGAGACAGGTTACTGAAGAGATTGCAAGAGTGCAATGAAATAATTTAACAAAAAACTATATAAATTAATAAAGGACTGAACCAGTGCGAGTGTTTATTACCGGCATAATGCCTCTCCCAAGGTTTGATTCTAACTATTTACCATACATTCTTCTTATTTATTCATCTTTATCGGTTGGCTCGACATATATATACACACACACATATATGAACACATGTATATAACATGTATCAACAACCAATAATCCGTTCAGGGATGCTAGCATCCTAAACTGTTATATATATATATGTAGTGAAACTATCTCTTCCACTGTTGAATAAAGAAACGCGGACCTAGTAGAAAGCAACGCATTCACTCACACACAGACATACAGTTTAATGCTCCAATACATCTTACTGTTATTCATCTTTATCGGTTGGTTCAATATATATATATATATATATATATATATATATATATATATACACACACATATATGAACACATGTATATAACATAACCTCTCTATGGTCGCTTGGCTTGCTAGAAATAGCAGCCAATATATATATAACAGAAAGGAAACCAAAGTGCAGATGACAAGGACCCTTTACGAAAATTTCAGGCATTTTTTCCTGTAGTAGAAAGAACACGCACACACACACACACACAAAGGTAAATCTGGCTGAACTGTTGGAGCATCAGAAAAAATATCATTGCTGTATTTAATTCCAGCACTGTTGAAGATCTCGACTTTGCAGATGATATAGAGCTACTTTCACAAACAGGGCCAAATGCAAAATAAAGCATCAAAATTAGAAGCAATAGCTGCCAAACTAGGATCGAAAGTCAACCCCGACAAATCAAAGATTATGTGGTGCTTTAATGAAGAAAACATTGAACGTATTAAACTAGAAACTGGTGAGCTAGAGGATGTAGCCAAGTTTATGTATTTAGGTATTAAGATAAGGTTCTCAGGCGGCACCGACGAAGATATTAAGACGAGAATAAGTAAGGCAAGGACAGCTTTCCACCTGTTTAAAAAAGGATGCAGTGCAAGTGTAATTTTAATAAAGAACAAAATAAGAATTTTTGACACTAAACGTAGAAGCGGTTTTATTATTGTATGGGGCTGAGACATGGCAAACAACAGTTAAGTCAAATAAGCACATACAATCATTCATCAACAAGTGTTTGCGTAGTAAACTTAAAATCAGATGGCCCCGAACACGTAAGCAATATGGATCTATGGCAAAGAACGAATCAAGTTTCGATTCGGGAGCAAATATTTAGTAAAAATTGGAAGTTGATTGGTAGCACAATTAGAAAGGACAGACCAGATGTAGCGAAAAGTGCTTTACAGTGGAATCCGGATGGATATAGAAAGAGGGGTAGGCCTAAGAACTGGTGTCGTATATATATATATATATATATATATTTATTTATTTACATTCACACATATGATGCGGTATGTGAACATAAATAAATATATATATATATAAATATATATTTATATATATATATGGCCGTTTTTGAAATACACGGAGCGGTACTACAAAAGCAGCGTAACCATTTACAATACATTCTTCTTATTTATGGCTTGTGCTTAGAACGATTTTGGCTGTTATTTCTAGCAAGCCAAGCGACCATAGAGAGGTTATTAAGTGGCTGCAAAGCAGCGTGGTCCCGAACGCGCACTCGCGCAGTCGAGCGTCCGCGCTAGCTAGTCGTGAGTGGTCGATCCTAAACTTGATCCTATCCCTAACCCTAACCCTATCCCTCACCATATCCCTAACCCTAACCGTATCCCTAACCCTATCCCTAACCCTAACCCTATCCCTAACCCTTACCCTAACCCTATCCCTAACCTTAAACACATGTATTCATTTGCACACGCGCGCCCACACGCACTTTTTGTAGGATCGACCAGTCACGACTAGCTAGCGCGGACGCACGACTGCGCGCCTGCGCGTTCGGGACCACGCTGCTTTGCAGCCACTTAATAACCTCTCTATGGTCGCTTGGCTTGCTAGAAATAACAGCCAATATATAGAAAGGAAACCAAAACCAAGTCCAAAGTCTCTATCTGATCTGATATAAACGAAATTGTTACAAACACACATATGGACGCACATACTTACATATAAGCACGAACACATAAGTGCGTGCACACATATGAGCGTGCACACATACGAGCTTGCACACACTCACATGCTCATACCGAACAATTTCAAAACAACGCCGAATCATACGTTCAAAATAAATGGAAGTTGAGAGACAGGTTACTGAAGAGATTGCAAGAGTGCAATGAAATAATTTAACAAAAAACTATATAAATTAATAAAGGACTGAACCAGTGCGAGTGTTTATTACCGGCATAATGCCTCTCCCAAGGTTTGATTCTAACTATTTACCATACATTCTTCTTATTTATTCATCTTTATCGGTTGGCTCGACATATATATACACACACACATATATGAACACATGTATATAACATGTATCAACAACCAATAATCCGTTCAGGGATGCTAGCATCCTAAACTGTTATATATATATATGTAGTGAAACTATCTCTCCCACTGTTGAATAAAGAAACGCGGACCTAGTAGAAAGCAACGCATTCACTCACACACAGAAATACAGTTTAATGCTCCAATACATCTTACTGTTATTCATCTTTATCGGTTGGTTCAACATATATATATATATATATATATATATATATATATATATATATATATATATATATATATATATATATATATATATATATACACACATATATGAACACATGTATATAACATAACCTCTCTATGGTCGCTTGGCTTGCTAGAAATAACAGCCAATATATATATAACAGAAAGGAAACCAAAGTGCAGATGACAAGGACCCTTTACGAAAATTTCAGGCATTTTTTCCTGTAGTAGAAAGAACACACACAAAGGTAAATCTGGCTGAACTGTTGGAGCATCAGAAAAAATATCATTGCTGTATTTAATTCCAGCACTGTTGAAGATCTCGACTTTGCAGATGATATAGAGCTACTTTCACAAACAGGGCCAAATGCAAAATAAAGCATCAAAATTAGAAGCAATAGCTGCCAAACTAGGATCGAAAGTCAACCCCGACAAATCAAAGATTATGTGGTGCTTTAATGAAGAAAACATTGAACGTATTAAACTAGAAACTGGTGAGCTAGAGGATGTAGCCAAGTTTATGTATTTAGGTATTAAGATAAGGTTCTCAGGCGGCACCGACGAAGATATTAAGACGAGAATAAGTAAGGCAAGGACAGCTTTCCACCTGTTTAAAAAAGGATGCAGCGCAAGTGTAATTTTAATAAAGAACAAAATAAGAATTTTTGACACTAAACGTAGAAGCGGTTTTATTATTGTATGGGGCTGAGACATGGCAAACAACAGTTAAGTCAAATAAGCAAATACAATCATTCATCAACAAGTGTTTGCGTAGTAAACTTAAAATCAGATGGCCCCGAACACGTAAGCAATATGGATCTATGGCAAAGAACGAATCAAGTTTCGATTCGGGAGCAAATATTTAGTAAAAATTGGAAGTTGATTGGTAGCACAATTAGAAAGGACAGACCAGATGTAGCGAAAAGTGCTTTACAGTGGAATCCGGATGGATATAGAAAGAGGGGTAGGCCTAAGAACTGGTGTCGTATATATATATATATTTATTTATTTATTTACATTCACACGTATGATGCGGTATGTGAACATAAATAAATATATATATATATAAATATATATTTCTATATATATATGGCCGTTTTTGAAATACACCGAGCGGTACTACTAAAGCAGCGTAACCATTTACAATACATTCTTCTTATTTATGGCTTGTGCTTAGAACGATTTTGGCTGTTATTTCTAGCAAGCCAAGCGACCATAGAGAGGTTACTAAGTGGCTGCAAAGCAGCGTGGTCCCGAACGCGCACTCGCGCAGTCGAGCGTCCGCGCTAGCTAGTCGTGAGTGGTCGATCCTAAACTTGATCCTATCCCTAACCCTAACCCTATCCCTCACCATATCCCTAACCCTAACCGTATCCCTAACCCTATCCCTAACCCTAACCCTATCCCTAACCCTTACCCTAACCCTAACCTTAAACACATGTATTCATTTGCACACGCGCGCCCACACGCACTTTTTGTAGGATCGACCAGTCACGACTAGCTAGCGCGGACGCACGACTGCGCGCCTGCCTGTTCGGGACCACGCTGCTTTGCAGCCACTTAATAACCTCTCTATGGTCGCTTGGCTTGCTAGAAATAACAGCCAATATATAGAAAGGAAACCGAAACCAAGTCCAAAGTCTCTATCTGATCTGATATAAACGAAATTGTTACAAACACACATATGGACGCACATACTTACATATAAGCACGAACACATAAGTGCGTGCACACATATGAGCGTGCACACATACGAGCTTGCACACACTCACATGCTCATACCGAACAATTTCAAAACAACGCCGAATCATACGTTCAAAATAAATGGAAGTTGAGAGACAGGTTACTGAAGAGATTGCAAGAGTGCAATGAAATAATTTAACAAAAAACTATATAAATTAATAAAGGACTGAACCAGTGCGAGTGTTTATTACCGGCATAATGCCTCTCCCAAGGTTTGATTCTAACTATTTACCATACATTCTTCTTATTTATTCATCTTTATCGGTTGGCTCGACATATATATACACACACACATATATGAACACATGTATATAACATGTATCAACAACCAATAATCCGTTCAGGGATGCTAGCATCCTAAACTGTTATATATATATATGTAGTGAAACTATCTCTTCCACTGTTGAATAAAGAAACGCGGACCTAGTAGAAAGCAACGCATTCACTCACACACAGACATACAGTTTAATGCTCCAATACATCTTACTGTTATTCATCTTTATCGGTTGGTTCAACATATATATATATATATATATATATATATATATATATATATATATATATATATATATATATACACACATATATGAACACATGTATATAACATAACCTCTCTATGGTCGCTTGGCTTGCTAGAAATAACAGCCAATATATATATAACAGAAAGGAAACCAAAGTGCAGATGACAAGGACCCTTTACGAAAATTTCAGGCATTTTTTCCTGTAGTAGAAAGAACACACACAAAGGTAAATCTGGCTGAACTGTTGGAGCATCAGAAAAAATATCATTGCTGTATTTAATTCCAGCACTGTTGAAGATCTCGACTTTGCAGATGATATAGAGCTACTTTCACAAACAGGGCCAAATGCAAAATAAAGCATCAAAATTAGAAGCAATAGCTGCCAAACTAGGATCGAAAGTCAACCCCGACAAATCAAAGATTATGTGGTGCTTTAATGAAGAAAACATTGAACGTATTAAACTAGAAACTGGTGAGCTAGAGGATGTAGCCAAGTTTATGTATTTAGGTATTAAGATAAGGTTCTCAGGCGGCACCGACGAAGATATTAAGACGAGAATAAGTAAGGCAAGGACAGCTTTCCACCTGTTTAAAAAAGGATGCAGCGCAAGTGTAATTTTAATAAAGAACAAAATAAGAATTTTTGACACTAAACGTAGAAGCGGTTTTATTATTGTATGGGGCTGAGACATGGCAAACAACAGTTAAGTCAAATAAGCAAATACAATCATTCATCAACAAGTGTTTGCGTAGTAAACTTAAAATCAGATGGCCCCGAACACGTAAGCAATATGGATCTATGGCAAAGAACGAATCAAGTTTCGATTCGGGAGCAAATATTTAGTAAAAATTGGAAGTTGATTGGTAGCACAATTAGAAAGGACAGACCAGATGTAGCGAAAAGTGCTTTACAGTGGAATCCGGATGGATATAGAAAGAGGGGTAGGCCTAAGAACTGGTGTCGTATATATATATATATTTATTTATTTATTTACATTCACACGTATGATGCGGTATGTGAACATAAATAAATATATATATATATAAATATATATTTATATATATATATGGCCGTTTTTGAAATACACCGAGCGGTACTACTAAAGCAGCGTAACCATTTACAATACATTCTTCTTATTTATGGCTTGTGCTTAGAACGATTTTGGCTGTTATTTCTAGCAAGCCAAGCGACCATAGAGAGGTTACTAAGTGGCTGCAAAGCAGCGTGGTCCCGAACGCGCACTCGCGCAGTCGAGCGTCCGCGCTAGCTAGTCGTGAGTGGTCGATCCTAAACTTGATCCTATCCCTAACCCTAACCCTATCCCTCACCATATCCCTAACCCTAACCGTATCCCTAACCCTATCCCTAACCCTAACCCTATCCCTAACCCTTACCCTAACCCTAACCTTAAACACATGTATTCATTTGCACACGCGCGCCCACACGCACTTTTTGTAGGATCGACCAGTCACGACTAGCTAGCGCGGACGCACGACTGCGCGCCTGCCTGTTCGGGACCACGCTGCTTTGCAGCCACTTAATAACCTCTCTATGGTCGCTTGGCTTGCTAGAAATAACAGCCAATATATAGAAAGGAAACCAAAACCAAGTCCAAAGTCTCTATCTGATCTGATATAAACGAAATTGTTACAAACACACATATGGACGCACATACTTACATATAAGCACGAACACATAAGTGCGTGCACACATATGAGCGTGCACACATACGAGCTTGCACACACTCACATGCTCATACCGAACAATTTCAAAACAACGCCGAATCATACGTTCAAAATAAATGGAAGTTGAGAGACAGGTTACTGAAGAGATTGCAAGAGTGCAATGAAATAATTTAACAAAAAACTATATAAATTAATAAAGGACTGAACCAGTGCGAGTGTTTATTACCGGCATAATGCCTCTCCCAAGGTTTGATTCTAACTATTTACCATACATTCTTCTTATTTATTCATCTTTATCGGTTGGCTCGACATATATATACACACACACATATATGAACACATGTATATAACATGTATCAACAACCAATAATCCGTTCAGGGATGCTAGCATCCTAAACTGTTATATATATATATGTAGTGAAACTATCTCTTCCACTGTTGAATAAAGAAACGCGGACCTAGTAGAAAGCAACGCATTCACTCACACACAGACATACAGTTTAATGCTCCAATACATCTTACTGTTATTCATCTTTATCGGTTGGTTCAACATATATATATATATATATATACACACACATATATGAACACATGTATATAACATAACCTCTCTATGGTCGCTTGGCTTGCTAGAAATAACAGCCAATATATATATAACAGAAAGGAAACCAAAGTGCAGATGACAAGGACCCTTTACGAAAATTTCAGGCATTTTTTCCTGTAGTAGAAAGAACACGCACACACACACACACACACACAAAGGTAAATCTGGCTGAACTGTTGGAGCATCAGAAAAAATATCATTGCTGTATTTAATTCCAGCACTGTTGAAGATCTCGACATTGCAGATGATATAGAGCTACTTTCACAAACAGGGCCAAATGCAAAATAAAGCATCAAAATTAGAAGCAATAGCTGCCAAACTAGGATCGAAAGTCAACCCCGACAAATCAAAGATTATGTGGTGCTTTAATGAAGAAAACATTGAACGTATTAAACTAGAAACTGGTGAGCTAGAGGATGTAGCCAAGTTTATGTATTTAGGTATTAAGATAAGGTTCTCAGGCGGCACCGACGAAGATATTAAGACGAGAATAAGTAAGGCAAGGACAGCTTTCCACCTGTTTAAAAAAGGATGCAGCGCAAGTGTAATTTTAATAAAGAACAAAATAAGAATTTTTGACACTAAACGTAGAAGCGGTTTTATTATTGTATGGGGCTGAGACATGGCAAACAACAGTTAAGTCAAATAAGCAAATACAATCATTCATCAACAAGTGTTTGCGTAGTAAACTTAAAATCAGATGGCCCCGAACACGTAAGCAATATGGATCTATGGCAAAGAACGAATCAAGTTTCGATTCGGGAGCAAATATTTAGTAAAAATTGGAAGTTGATTGGTAGCACAATTAGAAAGGACAGACCAGATGTAGCGAAAAGTGCTTTACAGTGGAATCCGGATGGATATAGAAAGAGGGGTAGGCCTAAGAACTGGTGTCGTATATATATATATATTTATTTATTTATTTACCTTCACACGTATGATGCGGTATGTGAACATAAATAAATATATATATATATAAATATATATTTATATATATATATGGCCGTTTTTGAAATACACGGAGCGGGACTACTAAAGCAGCGTAACCATTTACAATACATTCTTCTTATTTATGGCTTGTGCTTAGAACGATTTTGGCTGTTATTTCTAGCAAGCCAAGCGACCATAGAGAGGTTATTAAGTGGCTGCAAAGCAGCGTGGTCCCGAACGCGCACTCGCGCAGTCGAGCGTCCGCGCTAGCTAGTCGTGAGTGGTCGATCCTAAACTTGATCCTATCCCTAACCCTAACCCTACCCCTTACCGTATCCCTAACCCTATCCCTAACCCTAACCCTATCCCTAACCCTTACCCTAACCCTATCCCTAACCTTAAACACATGTATTCATTTGCACACGCGCGCCCACACGCACATTTTGTAGGATCGACCAGTCACGACTAGCTAGCGCGGACGCACGACTGCGCGCCTGCGCGTTCGGGACCACGCTGCTTTGCAGCCACTTAATAACCTCTCTATGGTCGCTTGGCTTGCTAGAAATAACAGCCAATATATAGAAAGGAAACCAAAACCAAGTCCAAAGTCTCTATCTGATCTGATATAAACGAAATTGTTACAAACACACATATGGACGCACATACTTACATATAAGCACGAACACATAAGTGCGTGCACACATATGAGCGTGCACACATACGAGCTTGCACACACTCACATGCTCATACCGAACAATTTCAAAACAACGCCGAATCATACGTTCAAAATAAATGGAAGTTGAGAGACAGGTTACTGAAGAGATTGCAAGAGTGCAATGAAATAATTTAACAAAAAACTATATAAATTAATAAAGGACTGAACCAGTGCGAGTGTTTATTACCGGCATAATGCCTCTCCCAAGGTTTGATTCTAACTATTTACCATACATTCTTCTTATTTATTCATCTTTATCGGTTGGCTCGACATATATATACACACACACATATATGAACACATGTATATAACATGTATGAACAACCAATAATCCGTTCAGGGATGCTAGCATCCTAAACTGTTATATATATATATGTAGTGAAACTATCTCTTCCACTGTTGAATAAAGAAACGCGGACCTAGTAGAAAGCAACGCATTCACTCACACACAGACATACAGTTTAATGCTCCAATACATCTTACTGTTATTCATCTTTATCGGTTGGTTCAACATATATATATATATATATATATATATACACACACATATATGAACACATGTATATAACATAACCTCTCTATGGTCGCTTGGCTTGCTAGAAATAACAGCCAATATATATATAACAGAAAGGAAACCAAAGTGCAGATGACAAGGACCCTTTACGAAAATTTCAGGCATTTTTTCCTGTAGTAGAAAGAACACGCACACACACACACACACACACACAAAGGTAAATCTGGCTGAACTGTTGGAGCATCAGAAAAAATATCATTGCTGTATTTAATTCCAGCACTGTTGAAGATCTCGACTTTGCAGATGATATAGAGCTACTTTCACAAACAGGGCCAAATGCAAAATAAAGCATCAAAATTAGAAGCAATAGCTGCCAAACTAGGATCGAAAGTCAACCCCGACAAATCAAAGATTATGTGGTGCTTTAATGAAGAAAACATTGAACGTATTAAACTAGAAACTGGTGAGCTAGAGGATGTAGCCAAGTTTATGTATTTAGGTATTAAGATAAGGTTCTCAGGCGGCACCGACGAAGATATTAAGACAAGAATAAGTAAGGCAAGGACAGCTTTCCACCTGTTTAAAAAAGGATGCAGCGCAAGTGTAATTTTAATAAAGAACAAAATAAGAATTTTTTACACTAAACGTAGAAGCGGTCTTATTATTGTATGGGGCTGAGACATGGCAAACAACAGTTAAGTCAAATAAGCAAATACAATCATTCATCAACAAGTGTTTGCGTAGTAAACTTAAAATCAGATGGCCCCGAACACGTAAGCAATATGGATCTATGGCAAAGAACGAATCAAGTTTCGATTCGGGAGCAAATATTTAGTAAAAATTGGAAGTTGATTGGTAGCACAATTAGAAAGGACAGACCAGATGTAGCGAAAAGTGCTTTACAGTGGAATCCGGATGGATATAGAAAGAGGGGTAGGCCTAAGAACTGGTGTCGTATATATATATATATATATATTTATTTATTTACATTCACACGTATGATGCGGTATGTGAACATAAATAAATATATATTTATATATATATATGGCCGTTTTTGAAATACACCGAGCGGTACTACAAAAGCAGCGTAACCATTTACAATACATTCTTCTTATTTATGGCTTGTGCTTAGAACGATTTTGGCTGTTATTTCTAGCAAGCCAAGCGACCATAGAGAGGTTATTAAGTGGCTGCAAAGCAGCGTGGTCCCGAACGCGCACTCGCGCAGTCGAGCGTCCGCGCTAGCTAGTCGTGAGTGGTCGATCCTAAACTTGATCCTATCCCTAACCCTAACCCTATCCCTCACCATATCCCTAACCCTAACCCTATCCCTAACCCTAACCCTATCCCTAACCCTTACCCTAACCCTATCCCTAACCTTAAACACATGTATTCATTTGCACACGCGCGCCCACACGCACTTTTTGTAGGATCGACCAGTCACGACTAGCTAGCGCTGACGCACGACTGCGCGACTGCCCGTTCGGGACCACGCTGCTTTGCAGCCACTTAATAACCTCTCTATGGTCGCTTGGCTTGCTAGAAATAACAGCCAATATATAGAAAGGAAACCAAAACCAAGTCCAAAGTCTCTATCTGATCTGATATAAACGAAATTGTTACAAACACACATATGGACGCACATACTTACATATAAGCACGAACACATAAGTGCGTGCACACATATGAGCGTGCACACATACGAGCTTGCACACACTCACATGCTCATACCGAACAATTTCAAAACAACGCCGAATCATACGTTCAAAATAAATGGAAGTTGAGAGACAGGTTACTGAAGAGATTGCAAGAGTGCAATGAAATAATTTAACAAAAAACTATATAAATTAATAAAGGACTGAACCAGTGCGAGTGTTTATTACCGGCATAATGCCTCTCCCAAGGTTTGATTCTAACTATTTACCATACATTCTTCTTATTTATTCATCTTTATCGGTTGGCTCGACATATATATACACACACACATATATGAACACATGTATATAACATGTATCAACAACCAATAATCCGTTCAGGGATGCTAGCATCCTAAACTGTTATATATATATATGTAGTGAAACTATCTCTTCCACTGTTGAATAAAGAAACGCGGACCTAGTAGAAAGCAACGCATTCACTCACACACAGACATACAGTTTAATGCTCCAATACATCTTACTGTTATTCATCTTTATCGGTTGGTTCAATATATATATATATATATATATATATATATATATATATATATATATATATATATATATATATATATATATATATATATATACACACACATATATGAACACATGTATATAACATAACCTCTCTATGGTCGCTTGGCTTGCTAGAAATAGCAGCCAATATATATATAACAGAAAGGAAACCAAAGTGCAGATGACAAGGACCCTTTACGAAAATTTCAGGCATTTTTTCCTGTAGTAGAAAGAACACGCACACACACACACACACACACACAAAGGTAAATCTGGCTGAACTGTTGGAGCATCAGAAAAAATATCATTGCTGTATTTAATTCCAGCACTGTTGAAGATCTCGACTTTGCAGATGATATAGAGCTACTTTCACAAACAGGGCCAAATGCAAAATAAAGCATCAAAATTAGAAGCAATAGCTGCCAAACTAGGATCGAAAGTCAACCCCGACAAATCAAAGATTATGTGGTGCTTTAATGAAGAAAACATTGAACGTATTAAACTAGAAACTGGTGAGCTAGAGGATGTAGCCAAGTTTATGTATTTAGGTATTAAGATAAGGTTCTCAGGCGGCACCGACGAAGATATTAAGACGAGAATAAGTAAGGCAAGGACAGCTTTCCACCTGTTTAAAAAAGGATGCAGTGCAAGTGTAATTTTAATAAAGAACAAAATAAGAATTTTTGACACTAAACGTAGAAGCGGTTTTATTATTGTATGGGGCTGAGACATGGCAAACAACAGTTAAGTCAAATAAGCACATACAATCATTCATCAACAAGTGTTTGCGTAGTAAACTTAAAATCAGATGGCCCCGAACACGTAAGCAATATGGATCTATGGCAAAGAACGAATCAAGTTTCGATTCGGGAGCAAATATTTAGTAAAAATTGGAAGTTGATTGGTAGCACAATTAGAAAGGACAGACCAGATGTAGCGAAAAGTGCTTTACAGTGGAATCCGGATGGATATAGAAAGAGGGGTAGGCCTAAGAACTGGTGTCGTATATATATATATATATATATATATTTATTTATTTACATTCACACATATGATGCGGTATGTGAACATAAATAAATATATATATATATAAATATATATTTATATATATATATGGCCGTTTTTGAAATACACGGAGCGGTACTACAAAAGCAGCGTAACCATTTACAATACATTCTTCTTATTTATGGCTTGTGCTTAGAACGATTTTGGCTGTTATTTCTAGCAAGCCAAGCGACCATAGAGAGGTTATTAAGTGGCTGCAAAGCAGCGTGGTCCCGAACGCGCACTCGCGCAGTCGAGCGTCCGCGCTAGCTAGTCGTGAGTGGTCGATCCTAAACTTGATCCTATCCCTAACCCTAACCCTATCCCTCACCATATCCCTAACCCTAACCGTATCCCTAACCCTATCCCTAACCCTAACCCTATCCCTAACCCTTACCCTAACCCTATCCCTAACCTTAAACACATGTATTCATTTGCACACGCGCGCCCACACGCACTTTTTGTAGGATCGACCAGTCACGACTAGCTAGCGCGGACGCACGACTGCGCGCCTGCGCGTTCGGGACCACGCTGCTTTGCAGCCACTTAATAACCTCTCTATGGTCGCTTGGCTTGCTAGAAATAACAGCCAATATATAGAAAGGAAACCAAAACCAAGTCCAAAGTCTCTATCTGATCTGATATAAACGAAATTGTTACAAACACACATATGGACGCACATACTTACATATAAGCACGAACACATAAGTGCGTGCACACATATGAGCGTGCACACATACGAGCTTGCACACACTCACATGCTCATACCGAACAATTTCAAAACAACGCCGAATCATACGTTCAAAATAAATGGAAGTTGAGAGACAGGTTACTGAAGAGATTGCAAGAGTGCAATGAAATAATTTAACAAAAAACTATATAAATTAATAAAGGACTGAACCAGTGCGAGTGTTTATTACCGGCATAATGCCTCTCCCAAGGTTTGATTCTAACTATTTACCATACATTCTTCTTATTTATTCATCTTTATCGGTTGGCTCGACATATATATACACACACACATATATGAACACATGTATATAACATGTATCAACAACCAATAATCCGTTCAGGGATGCTAGCATCCTAAACTGTTATATATATATATGTAGTGAAACTATCTCTCCCACTGTTGAATAAAGAAACGCGGACCTAGTAGAAAGCAACGCATTCACTCACACACAGACATACAGTTTAATGCTCCAATACATCTTACTGTTATTCATCTTTATCGGTTGGTTCAACATATATATATATATATATATATATATATATATATATATATATATATATATATATATATACACACATATATGAACACATGTATATAACATAACCTCTCTATGGTCGCTTGGCTTGCTAGAAATAACAGCCAATATATATATAACAGAAAGGAAACCAAAGTGCAGATGACAAGGACCCTTTACGAAAATTTCAGGCATTTTTTCCTGTAGTAGAAAGAACACACACAAAGGTAAATCTGGCTGAACTGTTGGAGCATCAGAAAAAATATCATTGCTGTATTTAATTCCAGCACTGTTGAAGATCTCGACTTTGCAGATGATATAGAGCTACTTTCACAAACAGGGCCAAATGCAAAATAAAGCATCAAAATTAGAAGCAATAGCTGCCAAACTAGGATCGAAAGTCAACCCCGACAAATCAAAGATTATGTGGTGCTTTAATGAAGAAAACATTGAACGTATTAAACTAGAAACTGGTGAGCTAGAGGATGTAGCCAAGTTTATGTATTTAGGTATTAAGATAAGGTTCTCAGGCGGCACCGACGAAGATATTAAGACGAGAATAAGTAAGGCAAGGACAGCTTTCCACCTGTTTAAAAAAGGATGCAGCGCAAGTGTAATTTTAATAAAGAACAAAATAAGAATTTTTGACACTAAACGTAGAAGCGGTTTTATTATTGTATGGGGCTGAGACATGGCAAACAACAGTTAAGTCAAATAAGCAAATACAATCATTCATCAACAAGTGTTTGCGTAGTAAACTTAAAATCAGATGGCCCCGAACACGTAAGCAATATGGATCTATGGCAAAGAACGAATCAAGTTTCGATTCGGGAGCAAATATTTAGTAAAAATTGGAAGTTGATTGGTAGCACAATTAGAAAGGACAGACCAGATGTAGCGAAAAGTGCTTTACAGTGGAATCCGGATGGATATAGAAAGAGGGGTAGGCCTAAGAACTGGTGTCGTATATATATATATATTTATTTATTTATTTACATTCACACGTATGATGCGGTATGTGAACATAAATAAATATATATATATATAAATATATATTTCTATATATATATGGCCGTTTTTGAAATACACCGAGCGGTACTACTAAAGCAGCGTAACCATTTACAATACATTCTTCTTATTTATGGCTTGTGCTTAGAACGATTTTGGCTGTTATTTCTAGCAAGCCAAGCGACCATAGAGAGGTTACTAAGTGGCTGCAAAGCAGCGTGGTCCCGAACGCGCACTCGCGCAGTCGAGCGTCCGCACTAGCTAGTCGTGAGTGGTCGATCCTAAACTTGATCCTATCCCTAACCCTAACCCTATCCCTCACCATATCCCTAACCCTAACCGTATCCCTAACCCTATCCCTAACCCTAACCCTATCCCTAACCCTTACCCTAACCCTAACCTTAAACACATGTATTCATTTGCACACGCGCGCCCACACGCACTTTTTGTAGGATCGACCAGTCACGACTAGCTAGCGCGGACGCACGACTGCGCGCCTGCCTGTTCGGGACCACGCTGCTTTGCAGCCACTTAATAACCTCTCTATGGTCGCTTGGCTTGCTAGAAATAACAGCCAATATATAGAAAGGAAACCAAAACCAAGTCCAAAGTCTCTATCTGATCTGATATAAACGAAATTGTTACAAACACACATATGGACGCACATACTTACATATAAGCACGAACACATAAGTGCGTGCACACATATGAGCGTGCACACATACGAGCTTGCACACACTCACATGCTCATACCGAACAATTTCAAAACAACGCCGAATCATACGTTCAAAATAAATGGAAGTTGAGAGACAGGTTACTGAAGAGATTGCAAGAGTGCAATGAAATAATTTAACAAAAAACTATATAAATTAATAAAGGACTGAACCAGTGCGAGTGTTTATTACCGGCATAATGCCTCTCCCAAGGTTTGATTCTAACTATTTACCATACATTCTTCTTATTTATTCATCTTTATCGGTTGGCTCGACATATATATACACACACACATATATGAACACATGTATATAACATGTATCAACAACCAATAATCCGTTCAGGGATGCTAGCATCCTAAACTGTTATATATATATATGTAGTGAAACTATCTCTTCCACTGTTGAATAAAGAAACGCGGACCTAGTAGAAAGCAACGCATTCACTCACACACAGACATACAGTTTAATGCTCCAATACATCTTACTGTTATTCATCTTTATCGGTTGGTTCAACATATATATATATATATATATACACACACATATATGAACACATGTATATAACATAACCTCTCTATGGTCGCTTGGCTTGCTAGAAATAACAGCCAATATATATATAACAGAAAGGAAACCAAAGTGCAGATGACAAGGACCCTTTACGAAAATTTCAGGCATTTTTTCCTGTAGTAGAAAGAACACGCACACACACACACACACACACAAAGGTAAATCTGGCTGAACTGTTGGAGCATCAGAAAAAATATCATTGCTGTATTTAATTCCAGCACTGTTGAAGATCTCGACATTGCAGATGATATAGAGCTACTTTCACAAACAGGGCCAAATGCAAAATAAAGCATCAAAATTAGAAGCAATAGCTGCCAAACTAGGATCGAAAGTCAACCCCGACAAATCAAAGATTATGTGGTGCTTTAATGAAGAAAACATTGAACGTATTAAACTAGAAACTGGTGAGCTAGAGGATGTAGCCAAGTTTATGTATTTAGGTATTAAGATAAGGTTCTCAGGCGGCACCGACGAAGATATTAAGACGAGAATAAGTAAGGCAAGGACAGCTTTCCACCTGTTTAAAAAAGGATGCAGCGCAAGTGTAATTTTAATAAAGAACAAAATAAGAATTTTTGACACTAAACGTAGAAGCGGTTTTATTATTGTATGGGGCTGAGACATGGCAAACAACAGTTAAGTCAAATAAGCAAATACAATCATTCATCAACAAGTGTTTGCGTAGTAAACTTAAAATCAGATGGCCCCGAACACGTAAGCAATATGGATCTATGGCAAAGAACGAATCAAGTTTCGATTCGGGAGCAAATATTTAGTAAAAATTGGAAGTTGATTGGTAGCACAATTAGAAAGGACAGACCAGATGTAGCGAAAAGTGCTTTACAGTGGAATCCGGATGGATATAGAAAGAGGGGTAGGCCTAAGAACTGGTGTCGTATATATATATATATTTATTTATTTATTTACCTTCACACGTATGATGCGGTATGTGAACATAAATAAATATATATATATATAAATATATATTTATATATATATATGGCCGTTTTTGAAATACACGGAGCGGGACTACTAAAGCAGCGTAACCATTTACAATACATTCTTCTTATTTATGGCTTGTGCTTAGAACGATTTTGGCTGTTATTTCTAGCAAGCCAAGCGACCATAGAGAGGTTATTAAGTGGCTGCAAAGCAGCGTGGTCCCGAACGCGCACTCGCGCAGTCGAGCGTCCGCGCTAGCTAGTCGTGAGTGGTCGATCCTAAACTTGATCCTATCCCTAACCCTAACCCTACCCCTTACCGTATCCCTAACCCTATCCCTAACCCTAACCCTATCCCTAACCCTTACCCTAACCCTATCCCTAACCTTAAACACATGTATTCATTTGCACACGCGCGCCCACACGCACATTTTGTAGGATCGACCAGTCACGACTAGCTAGCGCGGACGCACGACTGCGCGCCTGCGCGTTCGGGACCACGCTGCTTTGCAGCCACTTAATAACCTCTCTATGGTCGCTTGGCTTGCTAGAAATAACAGCCAATATATAGAAAGGAAACCAAAACCAAGTCCAAAGTCTCTATCTGATCTGATATAAACGAAATTGTTACAAACACACATATGGACGCACATACTTACATATAAGCACGAACACATAAGTGCGTGCACACATATGAGCGTGCACACATACGAGCTTGCACACACTCACATGCTCATACCGAACAATTTCAAAACAACGCCGAATCATACGTTCAAAATAAATGGAAGTTGAGAGACAGGTTACTGAAGAGATTGCAAGAGTGCAATGAAATAATTTAACAAAAAACTATATAAATTAATAAAGGACTGAACCAGTGCGAGTGTTTATTACCGGCATAATGCCTCTCCCAAGGTTTGATTCTAACTATTTACCATACATTCTTCTTATTTATTCATCTTTATCGGTTGGCTCGACATATATATACACACACACATATATGAACACATGTATATAACATGTATGAACAACCAATAATCCGTTCAGGGATGCTAGCATCCTAAACTGTTATATATATATATGTAGTGAAACTATCTCTTCCACTGTTGAATAAAGAAACGCGGACCTAGTAGAAAGCAACGCATTCACTCACACACAGACATACAGTTTAATGCTCCAATACATCTTACTGTTATTCATCTTTATCGGTTGGTTCAACATATATATATATATATATATATATATACACACACATATATGAACACATGTATATAACATAACCTCTCTATGGTCGCTTGGCTTGCTAGAAATAACAGCCAATATATATATAACAGAAAGGAAACCAAAGTGCAGATGACAAGGACCCTTTACGAAAATTTCAGGCATTTTTTCCTGTAGTAGAAAGAACACACACAAAGGTAAATCTGGCTGAACTGTTGGAGCATCAGAAAAAATATCATTGCTGTATTTAATTCCAGCACTGTTGAAGATCTCGACTTTGCAGATGATATAGAGCTACTTTCACAAACAGGGCCAAATGCAAAATAAAGCATCAAAATTAGAAGCAATAGCTGCCAAACTATTTATTCATCTTTATCGGTTGGTTCGACATATATATATATATAGATGTCCTCCTGGGGCTAAAAGCAACAGTAACATCCACCCCTAGGGGTCAGCCACACTTAAGTGGCAATATACTACACTATATATATATATATATATATATATATATATGTATATATATATATATATATATATATATATATATATATATATATATATATATATAAAGATAATTCAAAATAGTGTTCATGATCACTATATACTTAATATCCTTAAATTTTACACCCTACCCAGAGCCCCTGAATTTAATATTGACATTATTTCATGATTTTTGTGGAAGATAATTACATCTCATTTTATTTTATTAACATACCTCTTATTGTGTAAACATTAGTTAAAGTTCTGTTGTTGTCTGTACCACTATACTGTTACCCTATTCAGACTAAAAGTAAAAAACCTATTTGACCCATATACCTAGGGCTATAATTCCTCAACATTAATTCCTCAACATTTTGATAGTAATAAAATGACCTGATACTACTATGACCAGTGAAACCTCTAGATTCTAATACTTTTATAGCCTTGTCCATGCATACTGCTTACACCTTCCCTCTCTTTAGAAGTAATTGTCCCTTTGCTATCACCACTAGATAAGAAACAATAGAATTCTGAGACAGTTAAAACTTTTGTCTAGAATCAATTACTAGCCTGATAGACCCTGCTATGTCAAGATGGACTTATATATTCTTCCTCACTTTTGGATTTTATGTATGCTCTCTCCCACTTGGATTTAATATGTTGCCACATTTATAATGTCTTTTTTCTGCATTTTTCGTGCAGCTGAAGATTGCTCTTCATATTGCATTTAAGGTAATGCTCACATTACTTAAATAAATTGAAGTAGCATGAAACGTGCGTACTGCAATCACTTTTGAAATCCGTGTTGCTTATTGTTTGATTTTAATCACCCATCCTTTTGGGATGTGATATTCGGGTGCCTTCGCATAAGTACCATATTCAAGCCTTGAATCTATCTATATATATATATATATATATGTATATATATATATATATATATATATATATATATATATATATATATATATATATATATATATATATACACATATATGAACACATGTATATAACATGTATCAACAACCAATAATCCGTTCAGGGATGCTAGCATCCTAAACTGTTATATATATATATATAGTGAAACTATCTCTTCCACTGTTGAATAAAGAAACGCGGACCTAGTAGAAAGCAACGCATTCACTCACACACAGACATACAGTTTAATGCTCCAATACATCTTACTGTTATTCATCTTTAACGGTTGGTTCAACATATATATATATACACACACATATATGAACACATGTATATAGATGCTTGCGTAGTATACATAAAATTAGATGGCCCGAACACGTAAGCAATATAGAGCTATGGCAAAGAACGAATCAAGTTTCGATTCGGGAGCTAATATTTGAGAAAAAGTGCAAGTTGATTGATTGGTAGCACAATTAGAAAGGACAGACCAGATGTAGCGAAAAGTGCTTTACAGTGGAATCCGTATGGATATAGAAAGAGGGGTAGGCCTAAGAACTGGTAACATAGATCAACACAAAAGGAACTAGAGAAAGGGGGACATTCATGGCAGATAATAAGTACAGAAGAGAAAAATTATCCGACATGGAATTCAATTATAAGTGGCCTATACTCCGTGTTGGAGGGTTAAAGGCAAGAAGAAGGTAACATCTACCATTAAACTGTAATGGGAAAGAAAATCTTCCCCCAATATCGGATAAGGCAAATCTGCTACCATGAAAATCCACTTATATTCTCTCCTGAAATGCAAATCGAGAGTTAAAGTGATTTCTCCAAATGTTTGGAGGATGTCAGACTAATTAAACCGCTTGTAGAGTCAAATAAGCAGGCTTGGGTTTCTCTTTCAAAAGGCCAAATAGAACAAGTTGCTCTTGTATTCACTAAGACTTTTTATGAAGTTGTCCACAGATTTCGTCGGGTCTAATCTGTGATTGAAAAGTTTCTCGACCTTTTATTATTGTTCAGAAAATCAAACGATCATGGCTTAATACAGCGATCAGATAAAATAAAATACCACCACTCAGAGGTGGTGCTAAGTTACCTAACATCATGTTATACTTTTGTGCCTCTGTTTGCTCAAAACTTGCTTCTAATTGATCAAACCAGATAAGGGTATCTCCCGTCCAAACAGGAGGCCAAACTGTCATAGAATCTTGCATACATCCTCCATCAAAATAAAACACTTCAAACCCTTTAATATTTTCTAGCTATGAAATATCATTTTAATTTGCTAGAAGAAAGTGCAGTTCTTATAATTTCTTCAACCTTTATTATCAAATATTTTTGTCCAGTATATATTTGGGGGTTTTCATTTCCGGGTCAAGATGTAAACATTAACCCAAATTTCTTTATAATCGTCATGTATGCCGTTTGAATGGTATTTGTATAAAATTTCATTGAAAACAAACCGCCATTTGCCTCAAAATTACGAAGGAAAAGCTCGGATCTTGTGAATTTTCCCAAGTACTCTCCACACCCTCTTGGAAAAGATTCCCCCCCCCCCACAAATTTCTTAATAGTCGTAATGCTTGCCGTTTGAATGGTATTTCTATGAAATTTCATTGAAAAAAATAAACCATTTTCCTAAAAGTTATGAGGGAAAAGCTCGGATCTTTTGAATTTTCCGAAGTCCTCTCCCGTTGCTTTGCGCCTATTTGTTTCATATTCGTTTCCTACACATTGTTTTACACCCATACCAGTATATTTTGGGGATTTTCATTTCCGGGTGAAGCTGTAAACATTAACCGAAATTTGACGATCGAGGATCGAATCCACGCCGTGCCTGCAAGATCCGCATGCACACACACACACATATACACACACACACATATATATATATATATATATATATATATATATATATATATATATATATATATATATATACAGAAATCTTTTAAAACAATGCACTTTTGAAGGTGCTAAACTGCATCAGTCCCCCTTTCTTTACAAACTGCATCAGTCCCCTTTCTTTACAAACTGCATCAGTCCCCCTTTCTTTACAAACTGCATCAGCCCCTCTTTCTTTACAAACTGCATCAGTCCCCTTTCTTTACAAACTGCATCAGTCCCCCCCCCCTCTTTCCACATATTTTAAGATGACATTTGGCAGAAATACGTTTTATAGATTGTGGTTTACATTAAGATTGAAACGTCAAAGAACTTTGAAAACAATAATAAACCAAGTGGTAACGATGTCTGGACAAAACAAAAACCATGTTAGTGTTTGTGTGAAACAAGTCAAAGCGTATTAAAACAATATCGTTTACTTACCTACTAAAATCACTGGATGTAGAGATCCAAGGATGTATAAGACCTCAGTTGCAAGACAGTTTTGTCCTTCAGCGATCAATTTTTTGGCGCCCAAATTTTAAGCGGGTAACTTGTACCCTTCGATTTCGTGTGGAGAGATTGATTGATTTGATTGTTTTTTGTTGATTTTTTTTTTGCAAAATTGACAATTTTTCTGGTGTAATTAATGATCGTCTGCCCGAACAAGCATAATTGTTGGTAATCCCAATGGTTAAAATTACTGCCCCTGTACGAATTCGGAAAACCGTATTTCGTGCAAAATTTCTTTGACGAAAATTTAGAATTCGTATATATATATATATACTCTTTTACTTGTTTCAGTCATTTTGACTGCGGCCGTGCTGGAGCACCGCCTTTAGTCGAGCAAATCGACCCCGGGACTTACTTTTTGTAAGCCTAGTACTTGTTCTATCGATCTCTCGATAGCCGAACTGCTAAGTGACGGGGACATAAGCACACCACCATCGGTTGTCAAGCAATGCTAGGGGGACAAACACAGGCACACACACATATATATATATATATATATATATATATATATATATATATATATATATATATATATACATATATACGACGGGCTTCTTTCAGTTTCCGTCTGCCAAATCCACTCACAAGGCTTTTGTCGGCCCGAGGCTATAGTAGAAGACACTTGCCCAAGATGCCACGCAGTGGGACTGAACCTGGAACCATGAGGTTGGTAAGCAAGCTACTTATCACACAAACCAATGGGATTATCAACAATTATGCTTGTTTGAGCAGACGACCATTACGCCATATTGCCGGCTTTTTTGACTTGCTACAATATGTATATATATATAGTTGGAATTTACAAAAAAAATAATAAATAAAAGACGAAGACAGGTGTATAAACAACAAACAGATGTATTAGTCTAACGCTCGAGAAAATGAGAAAGTCTCTTACCTTTTGGGACTATGCTCTTCGACAGAAAGGAACACAAATGAACAGCGAATAAAAAATGCTCTAGTGGCTAGCGGTTGATCGTGGTGGCTGGCTGGACATCATTATCATCTTCTAACGTCTGTTTTTCCAAGCAGGCATGGGTTGGACGGTTTGACAGGAGCTGGCCAGCTGAAGACCTGCCTCGGTTCCAAGCGTTTGTCTTGGCATGGTTTCTATGACTGGATGTCCATCCTAGGGCCAACCACTTTACAGAGGGTACTGAGTGCTTTTACACAGCACCAGCAAGGATGCTTTTTATGGGGTACCGGCAACCATGAGCCCTTAAGATTAGGACAGGGATGCAGGAGACATACCTGTATGCAAGGGTGTCCACGTATTTACTTAGCTTGTTGTCTTCTCAGGCACAGCAAACCACCAGAATTTGCGTCCCCTTGTTGTCCCTTACGTGAGGCCTAATATATATATATATATATATATATATCCTTTTACTCTTTCATTTGTTTCAGTCATTTGACTGCGGCCATGCTGGAGCACCACCTTGAATGTTTTTTTTTGTTTCAGTCACACAAATCAACACCAGGACTTTTTTTTAAAGCCTCGTACTTATTCCGTCTGTCTTTTTGTGCTAAACGACTAAGCTATGGGGGAAGTAAACACAACAACAGCAGGTTTTCAAGCAGTGATGGAGAGACAAACACACACACACACACACACACACACACATATATATATATATATATTTTTATATATAATGTTGACCACTAAAGTGGACATTTAATGTGCTAGAAATGGACCACATGCATCTACTAAGACCTGAACAATTTAGGTCTTAGTAGACACATGTGGTCCATTTCTAGCACATTAAATGTCCACTTCAGTGGTCATCGTTATATATAAAAATATACTTTAATCCCCTAAGATCTCAGATATTTTTTCTGAATCTCTGATTCTTTAAATGTGCTAGCTTCCTGGTAATAAATCGATATTAATTAATATATGATTTTTTACCCTATGTTTTAATTTGATTATATATATATCATCATCATCATCATCATCGTTTAACGTCCGCTTTCCATGCTAGCATGGGTTGGACGATTTGACTGAGGACTGGTGAAACCGGATACACGACACACACATCATGCTGGCATGGGTTGGATGGTTTGACAAGATCCAGTGAGCTGCATCATGCTCCATTGTCTACTTCACCATAGTTTCCATGGTTGGATGCCCATCCTAATGCCAGCCACTTTACAGAGGGTATTGGGTGCTTTTTTTCTCATACCACTGGCACCAGTGAAGTCGAAAAAAAAACTACTGAATAAAATTAATATCTCAAGCAATGATTAAGAAGTCAGTGGCATTATTTATTTATAATTTATTAACGATTTAATTAGGAAACTGAGGCCCAGGAATCAATGCTGTAAAAATATGTGAAAACATTTCTGTGTAATCACTTTATCTGTATTCAACCTACCTGGACAGGTGAAAATGACATGACAACAGGCAAAGAACAACAAGAAAAAAACCACATTCACGATGTACACCACCAGCATAGTGTAATAAAATTTTTATTATTATTCGTCTTTGGTCAATAAGTGTTATTTCTTATTTGATTTTTATCTGGTAACCAAAGGAAATGACTTTTATTTCCTTCAAACTCTGCTTTTGTCACCCTGCACATCAATGTTTTCAAACTGACCTATTTCCCATTACATTTCACACAGATACAATGCTGAGTTGCTGAAGCAGAAATATCGTTATAGCAACTATTCTGCTCAATACCACAGATTTGCTTGTCAGTCACTTGACCATAACCAGTTGAGCATGTCCCTTAGTGGCTGACGATATATGCATCTCTGATCATGAAGAGGAGTAGAGGGGGAGCATCATAACCATGTGTTGAAAGGGATTCTTTGAGGTTTGAATGAATATTGTAACAATAGCAAAGTTTGAAGGAAATATTAACCATTTTTTCATACTTTCTAGGGGGTCAGCAAATGTGGAAATAACAGTTGCTAGCCAAGGACAAAAATCCTGTAACATGGTGCAGTCATTAGATTGTATGACCAAATTTTATTCACATTCGTTCAATACTTTTTTTATTGGACAAACTGCATTTCACTAAAATCTCTAGTTCTTAAGAGGACTGAGAGATTTATAGAAAGAAAAATCAGTACAAAAGTTTAAGAATTACAGCACCAGGTGTCACACCATCAACCCTAGCGATGCTGCTGGTTAATTACTATACTTTACCAAAAAATTACCCCAGGTCCTATATGCAAAGTCGCATCTCCCATAGGCTTTATTACTCTAAAATCTTTTTTTCCTGACTGTTCTGCTGAAATTGCAGTGCATTTTATACAGCAATGAGTCTCTTATGCCAACAAATACTGTAATTCGCTCATACTAAATCCAGTCTGATTAATAACCTCGATACATCTCATTACACATCTCGTGCTGCTTCTGTAGATTTCCGCTGAATTGCTCTCTCCATGGTACTCAATCATCGTCTTCTTCTTCATCACCATTTTCCTGTCTGTGCATCACTCCAAACAGCTCCTTGGAACTAAAGCCAGTTTTGTTGATAGCCATAATAGGTGTCATTGCAGACCTCATGCTGTTGTAGATCTTCGGGAAGAGGAGTTCTTGTGCTGCCAACAGTTGTTTCATTCGGTGACGTTCCTGCAATAAAAGTCGCAAGACATTAACACGACACTATCTATACGACAGAGGAGACAGCAACAACACAGGGGAAACTTCTACAATAGTGTGGCCTGAAGAACCACATCTCCTGTGGCCCACATCTTAAAGAAGGTTACCCATCCTTGCTCTACATGGAGGTAAGGCCTTTTAGAAATAACAGCAAAAAATAAAAAGCAAAATACACATGTACTGAGACCTAGGATTTGAACTCACATCTCTGAGTTATAAATCAAGTGCCATGAATGGACCACACGATTCGAGTGTATATGCTCTGAAAGAACCCTACCGTGTGTGTGTCTTTGTATCTGCGTTTGTCCCCCACCATCACATGAAAACCGCTGTTGGTGTGTTTACATCCCCATAACATAGCAGTTTGGCTAAAGAGATTGATAGTGCCAGGTTTAAAAACCAAAAATAAGTCCTGGGCTTGATTCATTCGATTGAAATTCGTGAAGGCTGTACCCCAGCATGGCCACAGTCTAACGACTGAAACAAGTAACAAGATAACAGATAACACCTGCAGCCCCAACCTAATTTATTATAATTTATTATAATTTATTATAATTTTTCACCATGAACCTGGTAAAACCTAGCAACACACATTGGATAATGTAATCCTAGATACATTGTGCTAAAAAGAAAAAAAAACACCTCCCACCCTCAATTCTGTGACCACCATCTTACCTTTGGTGCTTCGAAACAGGCTGGACAATTCTCACTGATGACAGGAAGTTGATTCTGCAGAGAGAGAGAGAGAGAGAGAGAGAGAGAGGAGAGTCACATGGTCGGTCACATGATGTCACTGGAGATGCTGGCAAAGAGCATATGTAAAGTAAATATAGGGGCAGGTATGGCTGTGTGGTAAGAAGCTTGCATGGTTTCAGGTTCAATCCCACCGTGTGGCACCTTGGGCAAGCATCTTTAATACAGCCCTAAACCAATGAAGGGCCTTGTGAGTGGGTTTAGGGCAGATGGAACCTGGAAGCAGTTCATTGTGTGTGTCGGTGTGAGGGTGTGTGTGTGTATGAGAGGGGGTGTGAGGGTGTGTTTGTATGGAGAGGGAGTGAATGTGTCTGTGTTTGTCCCCCCCCCATCACTACTTGACAACCAGTGTGCTGGAGGCACATAAAAAGCAGCCCCTACACTCTCAGAGTGGCTGGAATTAGGAAGGGCATCCAGCTGTAGAAACAGACAGAAATAGTCTGACCTATATATAAATGGAGAGACAAATAGACAAACAGACAAATAGACAAACAGACAAATAGACAAACAGACAAATAGACAAACAGACAAATAGACAAACAGACAAATAGACAAACAGACAAATAGACAGACAGACAAATAGATGTACTGAAAGAGGGATGTTCTCTAGTTTTTACCTTTTCAGCAAACCTTCGTAAGTTCTTTTCTCTGACATAAACCAAAGGTCGAATAACTCGGAGGTCGTTATCCCTGCAAGACCAGAATTATACTATCATCATCACTATCATTTAATGTCCACAGAAACTTCAAAGTTTCGGCCGGTTAGCTGATAAAAGCTAGCAGGATGAAACTGCGAAGTCACTATCATCACCACTCTTCTGGAAGAAGTATAAATATTTACTCTACAAAAAGTATTGAGTAATTCTTCAGTTTAGTGTAAAATTGTTTTTAAATATTACTTGACTTAAAAATTAATATACATATATTTATACACACACACACACACAAAGAAACACCAAAGGCAGGAGATTGTATTGTACTCACTGAACTGTGTAATGAGCCTTCATGGTCCTCATGATTCCATTGTGGAAGAAAGACATAAGGAAACTGTAAAAGAGAAGAGAGAAAGATTTAAAGAACATAGAATATTATTTAACTTGTGGAGGACATAGTTATGTGGGGGTCACATTTTGTAATACAGAGACTGTAACTAGAAAAGACAGATATGTGGGGGGGGGGGGTCGTATTTTGTAATGCAGAGACTGTAATGTAGAAGACAGATATATGGGGGTCACATTTTGTAATACAGAGAGTGTAACTAGAAAAGACAGATATGTGGGGGTCACATTTTGAAATACAGAGATTGTAATGTAGAAAACATAGATAGGAGTCATATTTTGCAATATACAGTGTAACTATAGAAGATATAAGTTGTGTGGCTTTATAATGCATGGACCACTGTAATATGGCTAATGCAAAACAGTTGATGTAGATAATGGTGGTGGTGGTGGTGGTGGTAATGATGGTGATGATGTTGATGATGACAACATGGGCAATAGCGATGATGATGATGAGGAGGAGGAGGAGGATGGTGGTGGGAAATACAATGAAGGACTGTCAGTTTGAAACTTTACCTTTCAGCGAGGTCGTCCAAGTGTTGTCCCAGGGACACAACATTGTAGCCCTCTCGCCGGGCACACATATAGATACGTCCCCGCTTCATACGACTACAGAAGCTGCAAATCGACTCACATTTGTACGGGAGGTTGGAGGCTGTGTCCATTATACCTGGAAGTAATAGTAGTAGTAGTAGTAGTAGTAGTAGTAGTAGTAGTAAACAATAATATCAATAATTTCAAATTTTGGTACAAGGCAAACAATTTTGGGGGAGGGACTAAGTTGATTACATTGACCCCTATACTCGACTTTATCAACTCCTTAAAGCATGAAAGGCAAAGCTGACCCTTGACAGAACTTGAACTCAGAACATAAAGACAGACAAAATACCGCAAAGCATTTCACCCAGAATGCTAACAAATCTGCCAGTTCATAGCCTTAACACTAATAATAATTATCATTATTATAATCATTATTATTATTATTTCAAATTTTTGTCACAAGTCCTCGGTATACTATATCTGTATAAAAAATGGAATGGTCACACCTGGAATACTTTGTTCACAGGTGTCTACTAAATCAGGAATGACCAGGGGCTAAATTACAACAAAGGAGGACACATTAGATAATTTAGTCCAAGATACACTATGTCTGAATAAAACACAGGTTGGTCATGACTGACCTAATGCTAAACAAGAATGGTATCTCCCCTGCCATCGTCCAGAGCAGCGCCTTCGCCATTTTAGCAACTGAGGAGGCTGTCAGACAAACTTCTTTAACCCTTTAGTGTCTGCATTATTCTACCAAAATTAATGCTTTTTCATCCACATTGTTTTGAACTAATCATGCATTATCTCGTAGCTATGAGATTTTGATGAGGTAGCTGTTAATTTTTAAAACGATATTGTAGGGTTGGTGTGAGAGACCAGATTTGGCCAGTTTGAACATAAAACAAGCAGAATACTTTCGGCTGGATATGGCCGGTTTAAATGCTAATGGGTTAAATATTTCTTTGTAGTGAGGAAGAGGAAAGATGTAACCAAGGGGCAAATTATTTGGTGGGAGGGGCTACTTTGGCCACTTTACAAGCTGAAGCTAGGTTTTAACAGAAAATTACTCAAAGAAAATATATATTTGCAAAGAAATCTGAAGAATTTTACCATTTAATATGCAGGTTACTCTCTCGAGTCTAATGCTTATTTAATAATTTACACTGTTTTTAATTAATTATGCATTAACTGTGTAGGCGCAGACGTGGCTGTGTGGTCAGCAGCTTCCTTCTCAACCACATGGTTCTGGGTTCAGTCCCGCTGCATGGCACCTTGGGCAAGTGTCTTCTACTATAGCCATGGGCCAATCAATGCCTTGAGTGGATTTGGTAGATGGAAACTGAAAGAAACTTGCTGTGTGTGTGCACGAGCGCCTATGTGTGTGTGTCCCACCAATGCTTGAGAATCAATGTTGGTGTGTTTACATCACCGTGACTGGGGTCGATACATTGGAGTAAAATTCTTCAAGACGATGCAGCAGCATGGCCGCAGTCTAACGATTGAAAACCAGCAAAAGGTAAACGATTCTCAACGCCAGAGAAGAAAATCCCAACTGGATTCAAAGGAGGAAATTTTGGTAACACACAATTGAAGGGAAGTAACTTCGTAAGAACTGCTATTTTTATCACGAAAATGTTTTCTTCTCGAAGCACAAGGCCCGAAATTTTGGAGTAGGGGAGAGCAGTCGATTACATCAACCTCAGTACGGAACTGGTACTTAATTTATCGACCCCGGAAGGATGAAAGGCAAAGTCCATCTCGGCGGAATTTGAACTCAGAACGTAAAGACAGACGAAATACCACTAAGCATTTCGCCCGGTGTGCTAACGGTTCGGCCAGCTGACTGCCTTTTTATCACCAAAATATTGTAGTAAGGAATGCGACAACAGAATGGACAATCATTTCGATCCGTCCAAATGGGTTTCAGACGTGTTTGACCTCCATACACATTATATATATATATATTTATATATGACGAGCTTCTTTCAGTTTCCGTCTACCAAATCCACTCACAAGGCATTGCTCGGCCCTAGGCTATAGTAGAAGACACTTGCCCAAGGTACCACGCAGTGGGAATGAACCCGGAACCATGTGGTTGGTCAGCAAGCTACTTACCACACAGCCACTCCTGCGCCTTAACCAAAGGGGTTAACACCCTGTTGCTTGTATTCACTTGTATGCCTTGTACTCTAAGAGCCAAGTACAGGACAGCATCCCTCGAAAGGGTTCAAGGAATAACAACAATAATAACATTAAAAAAAAACATAAATACAAGTATGTTTGTAATACAAACCTTGAGATTCAAAGAAATATGGGACACCCAAACAGCTTAGATATTTCTTCAAAGGACTGGGATTATAAGAAGGGGTCTGGGGATCAACTGTCACAGCACCAATATCAAAGCGAGTTCCCTAAAATAAAAATGAATAAGGAGAAAAATATTTTTCTAAAAAATTTTAAAATGGCGAAAAGATGTGGGAGGGAATTTCTAAAGAGTAAGAGAAGATGGAAGAGGTTTTGGTGCTAGTAGTGGTAGTAACAATGATAATAATAAAATAGGATTTTACCTTGCTTTTAGCATAGAACTGATATTGATGAAGAATATGCAACATGGAGAGGGAATCTTTACCCCCAGAAAGGCACAACAATATTCGATCCCCATCTTGTATCATATTGTAGTCTGCAATAGCCTGGAGCAATAGAGATAGAAATACATACATATTACAGTAAAAGAACAGTGTGGTGGGGGGTATGATGAGGGCAGGTCCTTCGTATCTGAAGACCATGAGGAAAGAGCAACATGGCTTCATGTAGCTATGTAAAAATGGTCCTTCATGTTGCAGGGCTTTTGTTCCTGCCTGTGTTTAGTAGCTTTAAAGTGAGAGTCAATGAATACAATCCTGTCAGACTCTTTAGATCTGAAGGTCTGACCACAATGGCTTGGTGGTCTAAGACGGCTGCAGTGACCAGCAAGCTGTAGGCTTTAAACTGGTGTGGTCTTCTTGTAGAAGAATTGCCTTTCTGGGCTGGAGAGCTACATCTACCCTAGAGTTCTCAGACAGGTGTCAAATAGGGCACTGGACCACTCGAGGAACTCCACTTTTTAATTTGCTGTCGACGTTGATTCCGCGAAACTTCTCCTTTCCCAGGGGACACACAACAAGGGTTTGAGCATTTGAACTGCTTCCAAAACACATTAATTAACCCACAGCTGCTAACCTGACAGGTGTTACTACTCTGAGTCAGAGAAGACCTAAGAACAACAGTGGCTAAGGGCTGGTTCCACACTCAGACATTAAATGATGATGACTGTGTCTACCAAATCCATTCACAAGGCTTTGGTCAGCCCGAGGCTGTAGTAGAAGATACTTGCCCAAGGTGCCAAGCAGTGGGACTGATCCCGGAACCATGTGGTTAGAAATGTATTCATATCAAAAATATGAAGTTATATAGACACACACACACATATGTATTTATATATCTGGATGTATACATTGATATATGAATATATATATATATTTATATATACACACACACACACATATATATATATATATATATATATATATATACTTCTACTTACCTCAATGACTGGAGTGAACAACTCTTTCGGTGGTGAAACCCACAAATTGCCCTTCTTGGTCACTTTCCGCTGGTCAGTCTTCAACTTTGCTTTGCGCAGACAACACTGGGTCATCTGTGGCTCTGCCTTAGAACCCGCAGCCCCAGTAGCAGTGACATCCGGTCCCTTTTCAGACAGTGGTGTCATCGACGGTTTCGTCAAGGTTGTAGTTTCACTAAGGGACCTGCAACAGCAGTCCCTACATTCCTTATTTGTATCATTATCGTTGCCGTGACAACTGCACTGTGTTGCACCATGTCCTGCATTATTGTTGTTACTGCAATGACAACAGCCACTGCGCTGCGTTACTGCAAGTCCAACACTGTTAACTCCCACTCCAGTTTTATCCATCACCCCTTCTGGAGTTTCATTGCAACTCTCCTCTCTTTCGTCCCGATTGCTCGGAAAGGAACTGTTCACATTAGCCACCCCTTTCTCCTCCTCCTCCTCTTTTCCCCTCCCCTCTGCGGTCATTGCTGCTGTTGTTGTTGTTGTCGATCTCTGGAACTTCGATGAGGACTTCAGTTTGTAATTTTCGAAGCTAGAGATTTGGCGATTAGGATTAAAATTATAACTGGGCGTGTGATTACGATTAAGATTAGAGTTGTTAAAACTCGGATTAGAGTTATGATTGGGATTATGAATAGGGTTAACACTGGGATTAAAATTAGGATTAGGATTTAAATTAAGGTTAGGGTTATGGCTAGTGTTAAGATTAGGATCAGGATTAGGATTAGGATTTAAGCTAAGACCAGGATCATGATATAACTTAAGATTAGGACTAACATTAGTAGCATCAGAAAGATGAGAATTTGTAACTGGATTTGGATAGAGATATGGATTAAGAGGATTAAAAGCAGCATCGAGAGTAGTACCAACTGGAGTGCAGGTAGGATTAACGTCCAAATTGTCAGATCCATGTCCACTCTCAGACAAGACCAATGTTTTGTCAAAACTGACCGACAGATCATCACAATGACCAAACGAAAATCCCCTCTCCAGGAAATTCTTAATCGATTTACAGAACTCTTCACTATGGCTCATACCAGTGTCACATAAAGAACTCTCATGAATCGCATTTTGTGCTGCCACCTGTGGCACACTTGCAGCAATTTTGTTGGTACCACTTTCTTCTTCTTCACATTCTTGCTTAACTTCTATTTCTTCTTCCACTTCTTGGTCTCCCGGTTTTCCATCTCCTCTCCCTCCATCTCCTTCTTCTCCAACACCATCTTTTCTGTTATTTCCCGCGACCACGGTGAGATCGGAACTTTCTTCCTGTCGGTTGGCGTTTGCAAAAGATTTTGGAACAAACGGTAGAGCATCTAACGAGATGAAGTTTGTGAAAGTCCCTTCAGAGATACAGGTGTAAGCTTCACACGGCAGCAGGAACCACCTCAGATGCTGGGTGCCATTCTCAAAGAGTAGACTCTGATCGGGAAGTGATATTTTCATCTGCAAAGATAAATTAAAAAGCTGTATGTGTGTGTGTGTATGTCTGTGTGTGTGTGTGTGTATGTGTATGTGTGTGTGTGTGTGTGCGTGTGTATGATTAGATATACTTGTATTTATATATATATGTAAACACACACATACATGTACACAGACAATATACATTTATATATCCATATATATTATATATATATATATATACCTACAGCTAAACACAAACACATACATACGTTTATGTGTGTCTCTTATCATTTACTTGTTCCAGTCAAGAGACTAAGGCCACGTCAGGGAACTGCCCTGAAGAATTTCAATGAAACAATTCCGCCCCAGTATTTATTTTCATTTTCTTAAACCTAGTACTAACTTTATCAGTCTCTTTAACCATATTTCCTTATTTTGACTCAAAATCTTTGACTTCTTTCATAAAACTTTTCTATATTATAGAAGATACTAGCCGCAGGTGGGATTGAACCAGAAACCTTCATGTCAGTACAAAGCGGTAGTTCTGATGCAAAGACTGACTGTTTATTAATCAGAGAGTGTTACATACCTTTTCAGCAGTCTTGAACAAGTCTTTCGCTTCTCTTAAACACTCCTGGAGTTTCATGGATGATGGAGAGACAGAAGAAGAGAGAAAGGAGAACATGATTTAGTATTGTATGATGGTGGTGGTGGTGGTGGTGGTAGTAGTAGTATTAGTGGAGGTGGTAGATGTGGAGATGGTGGTGATAGTGGTGGTGGTGGTGGTGGTGGTGGTGGTGGTGGTGATGAAGGTGCTGGGTTTGATGTTGTTGATGATGATGATAATGACAAATGATGATGGTGATGGTGATGGTGATGACAGCTTCAGTTCACGTACCTGGTAATCTGGTACTGAAGAATTGCCATAACCATTCTTTTGAGATCTGTATTTCATGGCACCTGAGGAATAGGAAATATTGCCAAGCCATTTTCTGTCTTTGTACACCTGGAAACACCAATAATAATAATAATAATAATAATAATAATAATAATAATAATAATAATAATAATAATAATAATCCTTTAATAATAATAATAATAATAATAATAATAATAATAACGGACTGATTACTACCTAGCTCATATACCAGGAAACCCCGAAATGGCTGAAGTTCAAAAGATAGTGCTCAGGGGAACTGCCATATCCTACGTAAAATACTGTCTATGTGATCTCAAATTTTAAAGCAAACACATAATTTTCTTATGATTTCTTAAACATTCTCTAGAACAACACACTACGTACAAATCCAAATATATGGTACCCTAGGCATAACACCTACATGAACTTCTAACTTGTTGTCTCTTGAGGTCTCTGGGTGAGACTTGGATCCAACTTGTACAAATGCAAAACAAAAGTCAAACATAAAATAATAATAATAATAATAATAATAATAATAATAATAATAATAATAATAATAATAAATAGTAACCTGAAGATCCTTGTGTCTCCATTCTCCAGTCTCCGGATTGAACCTGTACTGTAAAATAAGGAAGAAGAATTCATGAGGAAAAACACTTAAAACATTTTTATGATAAAGATTTCTTTCTTTTCTATTTTGGAATAACACAGAATAATAAATGACTTGATATGAAGCAGTAAATGTTGATGATATTAATGTTACTCCCTGCTTCCCTTGACATCATATGGCAGCTGTAAATGAGTTTCACTGTTATGCAAGCAGTGTCTTTTTATTTTTTTGCCAGTCTTCCATGAAAATTATGTCTAACTCTGGGGAAATGTTAGCTTGCTTGGCAACAGGTGAGGGTTAGCAACAGGAAAGGCATCCAGCTGTAGAAACTCCACCTCCACAAATACCATCCAACATCTGAGAGCTCGGAATGTTAAGTGAATATTAAGATGATGATGATGTCTTCTAAGAGAGAGAGGGGGGGGAGAGAAAGACAGGGCTATTCCACTGTTTGAAACCTATTAAAATTGACTCAATCTTTACCTGAGGAAGCAGATGCCAACCAAATTCTGCAACCAACTCTACAGCTTGGATGACAAAATCCAAAGTTTCATTGTCAACAAAGAATGGTAAATTTAGCCGGGTGAATCCTGGTCTGCAAAGAAAAATGGTGGAAGAAGATGACGAAAATTTGAGGAAAACATTAGAATTGGTCAAGGATTGTTCCATCTTTTCCACCCACAATTCCTGGGAGGGTCAGACCCCTCCTCTTCTCTAGGGTCCTATCAGAAGCATCCATCATTACATTTTCCAGTTGGATTCCCAAGTGTGATCCACTGAGACGATGGATCTTATCCAAATATTTTGGTCTACCACCAAGTCTGCTGCTGGCTGGCTTGGCTTGAAGAATCCATCTTGTGATATTCCTGTAATCTCTCAATGCACAAAAGAAGTTGCTCGACTTGGAGAGAATCCCTGAAAACTCTGGATATTATCCAACCATTTCAATTTTGGTCTACTTTTAGTTATTCTGACGCTTCAGGCTCTGCCTGGAGAATCAATTTTGTTGATTCTGCAACATTCTAATCCCAATCCCATTTGTGGGATCTTAGGCTATCTGCCAACCCTAGGACAGGAACTGCTACTCTACATGTATCCTTGAGCTCATTTCATCCTGATGACTCGACTGAGGAGTGTTCGGGTGACTCACCTGAGGATTTCCATTGGTGAATACTCCCGGTATCGTTTCAAATGTACTCGGTCAAGACGGCTGGAAGAGAAAGCATAATGAGATGAACAATATATATATTGTGTATAGAGGACTATATAGGGAGTGCATATAAAATGTACAATGGTGTATGGTAATGAATATAGAGGATTGTGTATAAGATGTAAGATGGTGTATAGTTGTGTATATAGAGGATTATAGGTGGAAAGGTAATATGCATGTAGAGCAATGGTACTCGACCATTTTTAACCAAGGACTCCAAGTGGACCCTCAAAGCCATTTAATGCTTAAAAAAATCTTTCTGCCGTTTTAGAATTAAATATTATTAAGAACTGTAGAAAAACAAAAATAGTTAAATATTCTGCAATTTGTAGAAATATCGCTTATTTATTACAGATAAATTTTAACAAGAAAATAAGGGTCACATGGATCCCCCCCCCCCCAATTGAGAACCACTGATATAGAGGACGATCTACCAACCTGTCTTCAGTGAGAACATTTTCAAATTCCTTTGCTTTCTCTTCTGATATTCCTAACAGATCCTTCAAAGAAACGTTTAAGAAAAATAACAAAATAACAAACATTTAAGAAAAATAACAAAGACTCAAAAACATGTCTCTGGATGCAGGCTTGGCTGGGTGGAGGTGCTTGTCTCCCCCTTGTAAACATAAGGACACAGGAACTGTGTCAAGGCTGACAGGAAGCGGTGCAGCTTCCTAGGTCTAACCAACAGTAGTATTATTCCCTTCAGGGGACTGTCACATTAAGTTGACAGCATACAACTACTTCATCGTATCACTACTGCATGAAGCTTCTGGCCACACCTGCACCTACATATATATATGTATATATATATATATATATATATATATATATATATATATATATATATATATATGTATATATATATATATATATATATATATATATATATATATATATATATGTATATATATATATATATATATATATATATATGTATATATATATATATATATATATATATATATATATATATATATATATATATATATATATGTATATATATATATATATATATATATATATATATATATATATATATGTATATATATATATATATATATATATATATATATATACTTTATTTAAAAGCAGCAGAAATATAACAAAAAGCTGTTACTCTGAGTTTCACGTTCCCGTTCATCGGACAGTTTTGTTACTCTACCTCTGGTATTTGAGTACTCTTTTTTCCACCTTGTTGCACATTTCATGTGCTTACTCCGGTATATATATATATATATATATATATAAATATATATATGGAAATATATACATACACACACACACACATAAATATGTATTAAGTAAAAAAAGAAGGGGCTCACTTCAGCATAAGGACCAGCGCAAGCACAGCCCCCTCTTGATTGGATCCCAAAGACATCATTAAGCAGTGCCGTGACGTAATTGTGATGGAGGAATCGGCCAGTCTGCGGGTGATAAATAAGGAAGGAATATATTGGTAATGAGGGGACAGATTGGGTCCCTAAAATTACCAAATTCTTGCATTTCTTCCAGCAGTCGGTGGCTTTTCTGAAATACAAAAAAAGAAAAACATTCACACAAAAACCAGCAAAGCCAGACAAGTGGTGCAGCATGGCCGTGTGGGTAAGAAGCTTACTTAGCAACCATGTGGTTCTGGGTTCAGTCCCACTATATGGCACCTTGGGCAAGTGTCTTGTACAACAGTCTCAGGCTGACCAAAATTTTGTCATTGGACTTGGTTGATGGAAACTGAAAGAAGCCTGTCATATATGTGTATGTGTGTGTGTCTTTGTGTCTGTGTTTGTCCCCCACCACCGCTTGACAACTGGTGTTGGTGTGTTTACATCCCCATAACTTAGTGGTTCAGCAAAAGAGACTGATAGAATAAGTAACAGTCTTAAAAAAAAAACAATAAACACTGTGGTCAATTCATTCAAATTAAAAATTCTTCAAAGTAGTGCCCCAGCATGGCCACAGTCTAATGAATGAAACAAGTAACAGATATTTACGTGTGTGTTTGTGTCTTTTAATCAAGCATAGTGTATCTAGGACTACATGACCTAATGTAGCCTTCACTGTTATAAGATTGCTAAAAGCACTTTGAGGGAGATTTAGTTGCTATTTCAACCAGTCAAATGTAAGATTAGGTTATTTAAAGTATCCTTCCTAAATTGTTGTTTAACCCCAGGTCAGCCCTGATCCAGTAGACCTATGATGAAGAGCTTTCCAAATGTCACCATCCCAACATGATTTTTGGTAAATAATTAATAAAAATACAACAACAAAATTATTTTGGTGTTGGGAGAGTTGAAAGTCTTACTTAAGAAGTTGTTGATCTCTCTGTGCAACGACATCAGTGCCAATAGCCAGCTTCAGCTGCATCACCAAACCGGCACGAATGGAACCGACAATATCAGGAGTTCCACCTTCTTCTCTCATTTCTGGTTCGTGTAGAAAACGGTGGTTCTCTCGACGCACCTGTTATATTTTAAACGTTGGTAGAGTGAGGTGAACAGTAAGGAACAGAAAGAAAAACACAAAAAGTTAAAATCACAAACACAAAATAATATATATACACACACACACACACTCACACAAACCGTGATGCATGAGCAACCACTGGCACACGAGTAAGCAGTTCCACTCATACATCTCAAGACATGCCAAGGAGGATACTCACGAAGAATATTGTGCCTCCACCACAGCCTTCTGGAGTTGAGTTCTTGAAGAGGTACTTCTTGGCAATGAGAATTCCTGGCAGTGAACAGTTACAGAAATAAGGGTTTATGGGATTACAAAATGAAATAAATAAAAAAGGGTACAGAAAGAAACAAAGGATTATATACAGACATACTTTCTTTTTATAAACAGGGTGCGACAGGTAAATTGTTACCATTTTATATTTTTACTTTTGGGTGTGAGAAAAACAGCACCATGACGCAATTCACTCAACCAGAAATTCGGACATATGCTGCACTGCCTGGCATTCACGCCAGAAGGTCAAATATGAACATTTCAGAGTGTTTGGGTGTCAATCTGAGGACATGTACTGAAAGTGATAAAAATCAAACATCCAGTCCACATCATGGTGTTTGGGGTAATCACTAGTGATGGCCACATTATGCCTCCGTTCATCTTCCCACATGGCTTGACACTTCATGCAGAGAGCTACATCAAGTGCCTGGAGGAGGTAGTGCTGCCCTGGGTGAAGAGGGTGGCTGCTGAAAGAACCCATGTCTGGCAACAGGACTCTGCACCATATCACACAAAGAGAACCCAGTCATGGCCATGAGACAATTTCTGTGACCACATCACTGCCAACATCTGGCCACCTAACTCCTCAGACTGTATATATATATATATATATACAGTTTCCGTCTGCCAAATCCACTCACAAAGCTTTGGTCAACCCGAGGCTATAGTAGAAGACACTTGCCCAAGGTGCCACACAGTGGGACTGAACTTGGAACCATGTGGTTGGTAAGCAAGCTACTTACCACACAGCCACTCCAGCGCCTCTAAATATATATATTCATAAAAAACACACATGCCTCTCCCACCACACAACCAAGTTAATCAATACCCACCTGGGGTAGAAATGCCTCCAACGAACTTATGTGGTGAGAAATAAACTGCATCTTTATAGACATAGCGCTGATCTGGTCTGAAAGAAATCAAAGACAGAACCATTGAGAAAGACAGGAAACCCAGAGAGACAAAGAACAGGATCTTGGTGACTATCTATAGAATGCTTACTTAAGCATTTTATAATCTATTCTACATACATATATGTGTATTTATATTTATATAAGGCATTACTACAGAATAATGCCACACACTAGACTTCCCAAATAAACACATTATCGGTAATAAAATGTGTTTATTTGGGAAGTCTAGTGTGTGGCTTTATTCTGTAGTAATGCCCTTATATAAATATAAACGAATAATTATATTCTTGGGAATAGAAATTTGCCTTATGAATTTTTTACACACTAGCTTCCTGATAAAATTCTTGTAAAAGATTTTTATCCCATTATTGAATTTATTAATTACATATATGTGTATATATATGTGTGTGTGTAAAATGGAAATTCAATGTGTGTGTTAATTTACATCTAATATCAACATCATCATCATCTAACATTTATTTCCATGCTGGCATAAGTTGGATGGTTTGACAGGAGTTGGTCAGCAAAGATGAAATCGGTGGAATTTGAACTTGGAATGTAGCGTCAAGGAAAATACTGCTAAGCATTTCGTCCAGCATGCTAACAATTCTGCCAGCTTGTGATGATGATGATGTGTGGCATGGATTGTTACATACCCAGGGACAACTGGATTCATGTCGATGGTGAGGTAGGGGGCAGCTGTGGCATAATCCCAGAACGCCAAAGCCCCATATCTGTGGAGACAGGCAGATACTGCGTCGGCGTTGGTGAGGACGCCAGTGATATTGGAAGCAGCGCTGAAACAGCCAATCATTTGACAGTTCTTGGTCGAGAATTCCTGAAAATGGTAGAGAGAGCGAGAGAGAGAGTATTAGTGAAGGAGATAGGGTGGAGAATATTGATGGAGTGAGAGAGAGAGAGAAAGTGTGTATTGGTAGAGAGAGAGAGATAGAGAGGGAGTGTATTGTAAAGAGGTAGAGAGAGTGTGAATATTGTTGGAGGGAGAGAGAGAGATAGTGTGTGTGTGTGTGTGTGTGTGTATTGATGTGGAGAGAGAGAGAGAAGAGGGAGATTAAGAGAGAGTGTGTGTGTGTGTGTGTGTGTGTGTGTGTGTGTGTGTGTGTGCATTGTTGAGAGGGAGAGAAAGTGGTAAGGATGGAAATTCTGGAGCCGATTGCTTACCTGAAGGTTCCTCTCCAAATCGCCAATATCAACAGAGCCATGGCTGTTTGTCTTGATTTGTATCACCTAAGAACAGAAGAAGATGAAGATTTCACACTCACATACCAGAGAACTTCATAAATACATAAATATACAAATATATATCATTTAACGTCCATTTTCCATGTATGCCTGGGTAGGGCAGTTGACAGGAGCCAGCTAGAAACTACCCGAGGCTTCTGTGTTTGTTTTGGCAGGGTTTTTATTGCTGGATGCCCTTCCAAATATGCCAACCACATTACAGTGTGAACTGGATGCTTTTAACATGGCACCAGCACTGGCAGGGTCACCAAGTAACTCACAAGACAAGGAATTATGAGAAGGGCAGGGCATTTGAGGAGGGGAACTTTTGTCAGAAGATGAAAGGTTAGAGTGTGACAGAGGGACAGGAGCCAGTGCCTTGCCACAACAGAGGGGACATTGGAGGAGGTGATCCAGTATCAAATGATGAAAGGTTAGAGTGTAACTGAGAAATAGGGGGCAGAAATAGGTGTCTTGCTATAGAGGAGGGACATAACTATACAGTAAGAGAGAGAAGTAGAGGGGTGGTCAGGTCTTTTCAGGGACATGTGTGTAACTAAAGAATTTCTACTCCAACATTTAAAACCATTTTAAGAGGTATTTTTCTTTTCCTTCTTCTTCTTCTCGTCCTCAGACTGTCCTCACTTACCTCTGATCCAATTTCTCTCCACGGTAAAAGATTGGAGTGATGCTCAAACGGTCCCGCAAAGATGACCTTGAAGGAAAACAAAAACGAGAATCAATAAATATACAAAACTGTAAATATAGCTATAGGAGTGGCTGTGTGGTAAGTAGCTTTCTTACCAGCCACATGGTTCTGGATTCAGTCCCACTGCGTGGCACCTTGGTCAAGTGTCTTCTACTATAGCCTCAGGCCGACCAAAGCCTTGTGAGTGGAATGAATCAACCCCAGTACTTCTTTATTTAAGCCTGATACTTATTCTGCAGTAAGGGGCAAACATTGACACAAGGACACACACACACACACACACACATCGTGACTTAGCAGTTCAGCAAAAAGAGACCTGCAGAATAAGTATCAGGCTTAAATAAAGAAGTACTGGGGTTGATTCATTCGACTAAAATTTTTTCGAGTCAGTGCCCCAGCATGGCCGCAGTCTAATGACTGAAACAAGTAAAAGATAAAAGATAAAAGATAAGATTGGCTTTCACCCAATTTCTGTCTACCAAATCCACTCACAAGACTATAGCAGGAGATACTTGCCCAAGGTGCCATGCAGTGGGACTGAACCCAGAACCATGCGGTCAGGAATTAAGTAGCTTAACAAAATAAAATATAGAAAATACCAATAAAAATTTTCTACAAAAGTTATAAGGACTTACAGGGGGTTCCTTAAGGTCCAGTGAGAAAATGAGTTTGTGAACGGCAGCAGTGGTACCACTGCCCACAAATATAACAGCATCATGTTCGCTGGCGTTAGCAGCATTTCGTATGATATCCCTGGAATGAGAAATACAAACATCACATTAGTAATATAGGTTTTGTGATTTTGTTTTATGTCTATTTTTCAATGCCTGCATGGGTTTGATGAGACGGCAGATGTGTGAAGTTTGTGATGAACCACTGGTGGCACACGGGGCAGTTGACCATGCTGGCATGGGTTGGATGGTTTGACTGGAACTGGTAAAGCAACTCAAATATCAGTAAATATGGTGCTGGTGGCACATAGAAAGCACCCAATCCACTCTGTAATGTGGTTGGTGTTAGGAAGAAAGGGCATCCAGCCATAAAACCCCTGCTAAAACAGACAGAGAAGCCTGGCGCAGTCTCCTGTCTAGCCAGCTTCTGTAAAACTGGCCAACCCATACCAGCATGGAAAACAGACATTAAATGATGATGATGATGAAAAATGTAAAGAAAACAATGCCTTCGTTAATAATAATAAAAAACCCCATAAAAATTATAATTTCCATTTCATCGATGCTCTACAAATCTCAGGAAATTTAGAAAGAGATTGATTCTCCAAGACGGTGGTGCCATGACTTACCTTGCTTCGTGTCGATACAAAGTGGTCTGCAGGGAGGTTATGCTGGTGGTGGTGTGAGTATTTCCATAGTCGGGTAACACTTCATTCCTTACGTATTCTTCAATGAAAGACAGAGCTCTGGAATGAAACAGGGAAGGCATCGTCTTTTAATAACTTACTTCATTGGTCTCTTCTATTGAACTGCTAGGTGACAGGGACAAAAGCAAACTAACAACAAACACTGGAAGAAGCGGTCTGAGGATGGCAGAGCAAAGGAGCACTTTGTCGCTTACGACGACGAGGGTCCCAGCTGATACGGTCAATGGAACAGCTTGCTCGTGAAATTAACATGCAAATGGCTGAGCACTTCACAGACACGTGTACACCCAACGTAGTTCTCAGGGAGATTCAACATGACACAGAGTATGATATGGCTGGCCCCTTTGAATTACAGGTATTACTCCTTTTTGATGAAGGAGGTTGTGACAAGGGTCCTGGACCTTTTCACTTTGAAGGTCTTCCATAGGGCCTTCACAAAGGGGCTGGAACACAACACAAAGTGCATTGAAATCAGAGGACCCTACGTTGAAGATTAGAGTTTTGTACTTGTTTGAAATGAATAAATGTCTCTCCCTAAAAAAAAAGTCAGGCAACTTCTAGAATGCATCTTGTGTATGTATGTGTATGTGTTGATAGACGGACAGTTAGACTAATAGACAGATGGACATGTGTGTGTGTAGGTTTCTCCTTGTCCTGACTGCACATGATAGCTGTAAACAAGAGTCACTGTAATGCAAGAGGTGTTCTTCATTTCCGATCTTCCGCAAAAACATGTCTGGCCATGTGGAAACATTACTTTGCTTGGAAAGAGGTGAGGGTTGGTGACAAGAAGGGGATCCAGCCGTGGAAAACATCTCCTTCAAACAAATTCCATCTGACCCGTACAAACTCAGAATACTATGACGGTGATGATGATGATGGTGGTGGTGGTGGTGGTGGTGGTGGTGGTGCTTAAATATACTGATTGGTGTGTGTGTGTGTGTGTGTGTGTGTGTGTGTGCTGATGTGCTTTCACTTACCTTCCAGATGCAACGTAATCCAAATAGAGAACTGAAAGGGAGAAAAAAAAAATGAGAGAGAAATAAAGAACACATTTAAATGATGATGATGATGATGGTGGTGGTGGTGGTGGTGGTGTTGATAACGATGATCAAGGACAATGATGATGATGGTAGTGATGATGTTGACAACAATGAAAGATAATGTTATAAACGATGTTGACAATGATGATGATGATGATGATGATGATGAAAACCAGGAAACAGAAACATATTTTAACGAGAAATGACATCCATTCGGCGATCTTTCGTTTTGATTACAATTCTGAACAAGATCGTCGCTTTCCGTAAAAGGGTTTTAGGGTTAGGGTTAGGGAATTCCGTCCCTAACCCCAACCGTAACCGTAACCCTAACCCTAAAACCCTTTTACG
>NW_028315412.1:0-17500 GCF_046866305.1 Octopus bimaculoides
GTTCCCTAGTAAGGGTTTAGGGTTATATGGTTAGGGTTCGAGTTTTAGATTTAGGGTTAGGGTTGGGTTTAGGTTTGGGGTTAGGGTTAGGGTTATGGTTATGAGTTATAGGGTTTTATGGTTAGGGTTATGAGTGAGGTTATGGCAAAAATAATAATAACCCTAACCGTTACCCTAAAACTAAACCTAACTCTAAAACCCGAACCCTAACCCTAAAACCCCAAAGCTAAAACCAGTACAAACGCACGAACGATGTCATAAATAACAATACCACCGATAGTTGTTGTTGACAAACTACGGCACTAATTTTATTCAAGGGAAGAGATCCCATGACACCGTTAGAGCATGTTGTTTACATTCCACGGCAGTAATTGTTTTCACCTCAATAGACGTCAGTGATTGGTTGAAATTACCGAAATACGACAATTTTTTACATGAAATAACTTCGAATACAAAAATTTTTATCTGTTCTATAACACAAAATATACAAGTATACGAAGTTTGAAAGTGTTTCGGTACCAAAAACACTACATAAAACATAAATGAAAAATGTTGCCCGTCAAATCAGAAAGATCCAAATATTCGGATTTCTCGATGTCCTCCAAAGATTATAAATAAAATCCATGCATCTGGAATTAAGCATTTTCTGAAATTTTAAAACTAAGTGAAAATTTTCAAATTTGGAATATTGATGAAATTTTTCACGCTGACTCTCAGAACCGCAGTAGTCAGTGAACATCATGTCATAGAAAGAGCATGGTAGCAGAAAGAGAGCAACATTTTAAATAAAACTTTATGTACTGTCAATATCCAGCAGTTCTCCCATGTGGTCTAGTGGTTAGGATTCCTGGTTTTCACCCAGGCGGCCCGGGTTCGATTCCCGGCATGGGAACGCTCATTATGTTTTTTGTCTTTCTTTTAGTTAGTTTAAGGTAGTATATTAAAGTTTCTAAGTTTAGATTTAATTTCACCCATTTCCTATATAGTTGTTACATTCGCTTCCGTTCTTGGGAATCGGGTGGTTGCATGATAACAACCTTACTTCCCAACCACGTGGTTCTGGTTTCAGTCCCACTGCGTGGCACCTTGTGCACATATGTCTTCCACTATAGCCTCGGGCCAACCAAAGCATTGTGAGTGGATTTGGTAGATGGAAACTGGAAGAAGCCCCTCGTATATACATACCTAAAACCCTAAAGCTAAAACCAGTACAAACGCACGAACGATGTCATAAATAACAGTACCACCGATAGTTGTTGTTGACAAACTATGGCACTAATTTTATTCAAGGGAAAAGATCCCATGACACCGTTAGAGCATGTTGTTTACATTCCACGGCAGTAATTGTTTTCACCTCAATAGACGTCAGTGATTGGTTGAAATTACCGAAATACGACAATTTTTTACATGAAATAACTTCGAATACGAAAATGTTTATCCTTTCTATAACACAAGATATACAAGTATACGAAGTTTGAAAGTGTTTCAGTACCAAAACACTACATAAAACATAAATGAAAAATGTTGCCCGTCAAATCAGAAGGATCCAGATATTCGGATTTCTCGGTATCCTCCAAAGATTATAAATAAAATCCATGCATCTGGAAGTAAGCATTGGATCTATTTTAAAACGGGGGCGCCAGTGTTTTCTTAACGAAACACTAACGAAACACTTTGAAACTTGGGACACTGGTAGAATATGTCATATAAAACATCTTTTACTCTTAGCCTTCTTAACAAAAAAAAAAAGAGTTCGCAAGTTATTCCATATTAAAGTTGTCGTATTTCTGTAATTTCAACCAATCACTGACGTCTATTCAGCACAATAGAGTTACTGCTGGGCGGTCATAAAAATGTTATTCCCTGTGACATATTTCATCCGGTTTAACCGTAATTTATACGCATATATTGTTTATATAATAAATTACGCTGTGCGTATCTATGTGTGTAACAATTTTAGAGTTCGGATTCTAGAGTTAGGGTTAGTTCTAGGGTTAGGGTTACGGTAACGGTTAACAGTCTAGTTAGGGTTAGGGGATTAATACGATATACACCGTTACAGCGCTAACTGTTTTCAACTGAATAGACGTCAGTGATTAGTAGAAATTATCGAAATAAGACAATTTTTTACATGAAATAAATTCGAATACGAAAATATTTTTCTGTTCTATAACACAAAATAGATAAGTATACGAAGTTTGAAAGTCTTTCCGTACCAAAAACACTACATAAAACATAAATGAAAACTGGCGCCCCCGTTTTAAAATAGATCCTAAGCATTTTCTGAAATTTTAAAACTAAGTGAAAATTTTCAAATTTGGAATATTGATGAAATTTTGCACGCTGACTCTCAGAACCGCAGTAGTCAGTGAACATTATGTCATAGAAAGAGCATGGTAGCAGAAAGAGAGCAATATTTTAAATAAAACTTTATGTACTGTCTCGAACCAGCAGCTCTCCCATGTGGTCTAGTGGTTAGGATTCCTGGCTTTCACCCAGGCGGCCCGGGTTCGATTCCCGGCATGGGAACGCTCATTATTTTTTTGTTTTTTTTTTACTTAGTTTAAGGTAGTATATTAAAGTTTCTAAGTTTAGATTTAAATTCACCCATTTCCTATATAGTTGTTACATTCGCTTCCGTTCTTGGGAATCGGGTGGTTGCATGATAACAACCTTACTTCCCAACCACGTGGTTCTGGTTTCAGTCCCACTGCGTGGCACCTTGTGCACATATGTCTTCCACTATAGCCTCGGGCCAACCAAAGCATTGTGAGTGGATTTGGTAGATGGAAACTGGAAGAAGCCCCTCGTATATACATACCTATATATATATATATATATATATATATATATACTCTTTTACTTGTTTCAGTGTTTTGAAAGTGGCCATGCTGGAGCACCGCCTTTAGTCGAGCAAATCAACCTCAGGATTTATTCTTTGGAAGCCTAGTACTTATTCTATCGGTCTCTTTTGCCGAATCGCTAAGTTACGGGGATGTAAACACACCAGTGACATTTGAAAAAAATTAATTCGTAATAGGTTATAAAACGATGCTGTATAATGTTTTATTTTTTTATTAATTCCTAATTTCTTAAAATAATCTCTTTTTCTTTGTGTCACAATCACTGCTAGGATTTTGTTTCTGTCCAGGGGGTAGATTTTAATTATTTAAGAAATTTACGTCGATTATGGCAAATTACTTAAAACAAATTTATTAACGTGATTCATTTCAAAGAGGAAAAAATAAATAAAAATAGTAAACGTTCCCATGCCGGGAATCGAACCCGGGCCGCCTGGGTGAAAGCCAGGAATCCTAACCACTAGACCACATGGGAGTGCCGCTTCAGATCTCTATTACTTATACCTTTATCAAAAGTATGTCTTTCTTATCAGTTGATGTCAAAGCTGCTGGCTGCTTTTATGTCACCTTCTTTGATTAAGTGAGGCGTCTCGAATAAAGTACATTGCTCAGAAACGCTAACATAAATTATGCATCCTATTTAAAGTCCAAATTGTTTGTATTTCTTAATCCCTTCACCAAATTCGAACCCGATATTGTTTTAAACTTTAAAATGAAAAACAAAAGTCTGTAAGGAAAACTTTCTGTCTATCTTATCTGTCTGTCTATTTCTCTCAGTCTCGCTTCCCCTCTCGCTTGCCTCACAGCTCTCTAGTCTGACAGCTTTCTCGCCTCCTCTCTCTTACGTCTCCTCCCTCTCTCGCCCCTTCTCTCTCTCTCTCTCTCTCTCTCTCGTCTCCCCTCTCTGTCGCCTCACCGCTCTCCCGCTTCACGACTCTCTCGCCTCACCGCTCTTTCGCCTCCTCTCTCTCGCCTCCCCTCTCTCTTGCCTCCCCCTTTTGCAGTTCCTCTCTCTCTCACCTCCTCTCTCTCGCCTCGCTCTCTCTCGCTTCGCTCTCTCTCGCCTCGCTCTCTCTCGCTTCGCTCTCTCTCGCCTCACGCTTCTCACGATGAAAATCTTAAGCGATTGTAAACTTATTAAATATTCGGATCTTTTTGGTTTGACGGCCAACACTTGTTTTCTTAACTAAACACTTTCAAACTTGGGACACTGGTAGAATGTGTCATATAAAACAACATTTTCTCTTAGCCTTCTTAACAAAAAATTGTACATCGCAAGTTATTTCATGTTAAAGTTGTCGTATTTCTGTAATTTCAACCAATCACTGACGTCTATTCAGCTGAATACAGTTACTGCTGATTTTGTAAACAATAATTTTTGCCGGTGTCAAGAGTGTTATTCCCTGTTTAATTATATCATTGTTCCCTAGTAAGGGTTTAGGGTTATATGGTTAGGGTTCGAGTTTTCGATTTAGGGTTAGGGTTGGGTTTAGGGTTGGGGTTAGGGTTAGGGTTATGGTTATGAGTTATAGGGTTTTATGGTTAGGGTTATGAGTGAGGTTATGGCAAAAATAATAATAACCCTAACCGTAACCCTAAAACTAAACCTAACTCTAAAACCCGAACCCTAACCCTAAAACCCTAAAGCTAAAACCAGTACAAACGCACGAACGATGTCATAAATAACTGTACCACCGATAGTTGTTGTTGATAAACTACGGCACTAATTTTATTCAAGGGAAGAGATCCCATGACACCGTTAGAGCATGTTGTTTACATTCCACGGCAGTAATTGTTTTCACCTCAATAGACGTCAGTGATTGGTTGAAATTACCGAAATACGACAATTTTTTACATGAAATAACTTCGAATACAAAAATTTTTATCTGTTCTATAACACAAAATATACAAGTATACGAAGTTTGAAAGTGTTTCGGTACCAAAAACACTACATAAAACATAAATGAAAAATGTTGCCCGTCAAATCAGAAAGATCCAAATATTCGGATTTCTCGATATCCTCCAAAGATTATAAATAAAATCCATGCATCTGGAATTAAGCATTTTCTGAAATTTTAAAACTAAGTGAAAATTTTCAAATTTGGAATATTGATGAAATTTTTCACGCTGACTCTCAGAACCGCAGTAGTCAGTGAACATCATGTCATAGAAAGAGCATGGTAGCAGAAAGAGAGCAACATTTTAAATAAAACTTTATGTACTGTCAATAACCAGCAGTTCTCCCATGTGGTCTAGTGGTTAGGATTCCTGGTTTTCACCCAGGCGGCCCGGGTTCGATTCCCGGCATGGGAACGCTCATTATGTTTTTTGTCTTTCTTTTAGTTAGTTTAAGGTAGTATATTAAAGTTTCTAAGTTTAGATTTAATTTCACCCATTTCCTATATAGTTGTTACATTCGCTTCCGTTCTTGGGAATCGGGTGGTTGCATGATAACAACCTTACTTCCCAACCACGTGGTTCTGGTTTCAGTCCCACTGCGTGGCACCTTGTGCACATATGTCTTCCACTATAGCCTCGGGCCAACCAAAGCATTGTGAGTGGATTTGGTAGATGGAAACTGGAAGAAGCCCCTCGTATATACATACCTAAAACCCTAAAGCTAAAACCAGTACAAACGCACGAACGATGTCATAAATAACAGTACCACCGATAGTTGTTGTTGACAAACTATGGCACTAATTTTATTCAAGGGAAAAGATCCCATGACACCGTTAGAGCATGTTGTTTACATTCCACGGCAGTAATTGTTTTCACCTCAATAGACGTCAGTGATTGGTTGAAATTACCGAAATACGACAATTTTTTACATGAAATAACTTCGAATACGAAAATGTTTATCCTTTCTATAACACAAGATATACAAGTATACGAAGTTTGAAAGTGTTTCAGTACCAAAACACTACATAAAACATAAATGAAAAATGTTGCCCGTCAAATCAGAAGGATCCAGATATTCGGATTTCTCGGTATCCTCCAAAGATTATAAATAAAATCCATGCATCTGGAAGTAAGCATTGGATCTATTTTAAAACGGGGGCGCCAGTGTTTTCTTAACGAAACACTAACGAAACACTTTGAAACTTGGGACACTGGTAGAATATGTCATATAAAACATCTTTTACTCTTAGCCTTCTTAACAAAAAAAAAAAGAGTTCGCAAGTTATTCCATATTAAAGTTGTCGTATTTCTGTAATTTCAACCAATCACTGACGTCTATTCAGCACAATAGAGTTACTGCTGGGCGGTCATAAAAATGTTATTCCCTGTGACATATTTCATCCGGTTTAACCGTAATTTATACGCATATATTGTTTATATAATAAATTACGCTGTGCGTATCTATGTGTGTAACAATTTTAGAGTTCGGATTCTAGAGTTAGGGTTAGTTCTAGGGTTAGGGTTACGGTAACGGTTAACAGTCTAGTTAGGGTTAGGGGATTAATACGATATACACCGTTACAGCGCTAACTGTTTTCAACTGAATAGACGTCAGTGATTAGTAGAAATTATCGAAATAAGACAATTTTTTACATGAAATAAATTCGAATACGAAAATATTTTTCTGTTCTATAACACAAAATAGATAAGTATACGAAGTTTGAAAGTCTTTCCGTACCAAAAACACTACATAAAACATAAATGAAAACTGGCGCCCCCGTTTTAAAATAGATCCTAAGCATTTTCTGAAATTTTAAAACTAAGTGAAAATTTTCAAATTTGGAATATTGATGAAATTTTGCACGCTGACTCTCAGAACCGCAGTAGTCAGTGAACATTATGTCATAGAAAGAGCATGGTAGCAGAAAGAGAGCAATATTTTAAATAAAACTTTATGTACTGTCTCGAACCAGCAGCTCTCCCATGTGGTCTAGTGGTTAGGATTCCTGGCTTTCACCCAGGCGGCCCGGGTTCGATTCCCGGCATGGGAACGCTCATTATTTTTTTGTTTTTTTTTTACTTAGTTTAAGGTAGTATATTAAAGTTTCTAAGTTTAGATTTAAATTCACCCATTTCCTATATAGTTGTTACATTCGCTTCCGTTCTTGGGAATCGGGTGGTTGCATGATAACAACCTTACTTCCCAACCACGTGGTTCTGGTTTCAGTCCCACTGCGTGGCACCTTGTGCACATATGTCTTCCACTATAGCCTCGGGCCAACCAAAGCATTGTGAGTGGATTTGGTAGATGGAAACTGGAAGAAGCCCCTCGTATATACATACCTATATATATATATATATATATATATATATATATACTCTTTTACTTGTTTCAGTGTTTTGAAAGTGGCCATGCTGGAGCACCGCCTTTAGTCGAGCAAATCAACCTCAGGATTTATTCTTTGGAAGCCTAGTACTTATTCTATCGGTCTCTTTTGCCGAATCGCTAGGTTACGGGGATGTAAACACACCAGTGACATTTGAAAAAAATTAATTCGTAATAGGTTATAAAACGATGCTGTATAATGTTTTATTTTTTTATTAATTCCTAATTTCTTCAAATAATCTCTTTTTCTTTGTGTCACAATCACTGCTAGGATTTTGTTTCTGTCCAGGGGGTAGATTTTAATTATTTAAGAAATTTACGTCGATTATGGCAAATTACTTAAAACAAATTTATTAACGTGATTCATTTCAAAGAGGAAAAAATAAATAAAAATAGTAAACGTTCCCATGCCGGGAATCGAACCCGGGCCGCCTGGGTGAAAGCCAGGAATCCTAACCACTAGACCACATGGGAGTGCCGCTTCAGATCTCTATTACTTATACCTTTATCAAAAGTATGTCTTTCTTATCAGTTGATGTCAAAGCTGCTGGCTGCTTTTATGTCACCTTCTTTGATTAAGTGAGGCGTCTCGAATAAAGTACATTGCTCAGAAACGCTAACATAAATTATGCATCCTATTTAAAGTCCAAATTGTTTGTATTTCTTAATCCCTTCACCAAATTCGAACCCGATATTGTTTTAAACTTTAAAATGAAAAACAAAAGTCTGTAAGGAAAACTTTCTGTCTATCTTATCTGTCTGTCTATTTCTCTCAGTCTCGCTTCCCCTCTCGCTTGCCTCACAGCTCTCTAGTCTGACAGCTTTCTCGCCTCCTCTCTCTTACGTCTCCTCCCTCTCTCGCCCCTTCTCTCTCTCTCTCTCTCTCTCTCTCGTCTCCCCTCTCTGTCGCCTCACCGCTCTCCCGCTTCACGACTCTCTCGCCTCACCGCTCTTTCGCCTCCTCTCTCTCGCCTCCCCTCTCTCTTGCCTCCCCCTTTTGCAGTTCCTCTCTCTCTCACCTCCTCTCTCTCGCCTCGCTCTCTCTCGCTTCGCTCTCTCTCGCCTCGCTCTCTCTCGCTTCGCTCTCTCTCGCCTCACGCTTCTCACGATGAAAATCTTAAGCGATTGTAAACTTATTAAATATTCGGATCTTTTTGGTTTGACGGCCAACACTTGTTTTCTTAACTAAACACTTTCAAACTTGGGACACTGGTAGAATGTGTCATATAAAACAACATTTTCTCTTAGCCTTCTTAACAAAAAATTGTACATCGCAAGTTATTTCATGTTAAAGTTGTCGTATTTCTGTAATTTCAACCAATCACTGACGTCTATTCAGCTGAATACAGTTACTGCTGATTTTGTAAACAATAATTTTTGCCGGTGTCAAGAGTGTTATTCCCTGTTTAATTATATCATTGTTCCCTAGTAAGGGTTTAGGGTTATATGGTTAGGGTTCGAGTTTTAGATTTAGGGTTAGGGTTGGGTTTAGGGTTGGGGTTAGGGTTAGGGTTATGGTTATGAGTTATAGGGTTTTATGGTTAGGGTTATGAGTGAGGTTATGGCAAAAATAATAATAACCCTAACCGTAACCCTAAAACTAAACCTAACTCTAAAACCCGAACCCTAACCCTAAAATCCTAAAGCTAAAACCAGTACAAACGCACGAACGATGTCATAAATAACTGTACCACCGATAGTTGTTGTTGATAAACTACGGCACTAATTTTATTCAAGGGAAGAGATCCCATGACACCGTTAGAGCATGTTGTTTACATTCCACGGCAGTAATTGTTTTCACCTCAATAGACGTCAGTGATTGGTTGAAATTACCGAAATACGACAATTTTTTACATGAAATAACTTCGAATACAAAATTTTTTATCTGTTCTATAACACAAAATATACAAGTATACGAAGTTTGAAAGTGTTTCGGTACCAAAAATACTACATAAAACATAAATGAAAAATGTTGCCCGTCAAATCAGAAAGATCCAAATATTCGGATTTCTCGATATCCTCCAAAGATTATAAATAAAATCCATGCATCTGGAATTAAGCATTTTCTGAAATTTTAAAACTAAGTGAAAATTTTCAAATTTGGAATATTGATGAAATTTTTCACGCTGACTCTCAGAACCGCAGTAGTCAGTGAACATCATGTCATAGAAAGAGCATGGTAGCAGAAAGAGAGCAACATTTTAAATAAAACTTTATGTACTGTCACTAACCAGCAGTTCTCCCATGTGGTCTAGTGGTTAGGATTCCTGGTTTTCACCCAGGCGGCCCGGGTTCGATTCCCGGCATGGGAACGCTCATTCTTTTGTTTGTCTTTTTTTTAGTTAGTTTAAGGTAGTATATTAAAGTTTCTAAGTTTAGATTTTATTTCACCCATTTCCTATATAGTTGTTACATTCGCTTCCGTTCTTGGGAATCGGGTGGTTGCATGATAACAACCTTACTTCCCAACCACGTGGTTCTGGTTTCAGTCCCACTGCGTGGCACCTTGTGCACATATGTCTTCCACTATAGCCTCGGGCCAACCAAAGCATTGTGAGTGGATTTGGTAGATGGAAACTGGAAGAAGCCCCTCGTATATACATACCTAAAACCCTAAAGCTAAAACCAGTACAAACGCACGAACGATGTCATAAATAACAGTACCACCGATAGTTGTTGTTGACAAACTATGGCACTAATTTTATTCAAGGGAAAAGATCCCATGACACCGTTAGAGCATGTTGTTTACATTCCACGGCAGTAATTGTTTTCACCTCAATAGACGTCAGTGATTGGTTGAAATTACCGAAATACGACAATTTTTTACATGAAATAACTTCGAATACGAAAATTTTTATCCTTTCTATAACACAAGATATACAAGTATACGAAGTTTGAAAGTGTTTCGGTACCAAAACACTACATAAAACATAAATGAAAAATGTTGCCCGTCAAATCAGAAGGATCCAGATATTCGGATTTCTCGGTATCCTCCAAAGATTATAAATAAAATCCTTGCATCTGGAAGTAAGCATTGGATCTATTTTAAAACGGGGGCGCCAGTGTTTTCTTAACGAAACACTAACGAAACACTTTGAAACTTGGGACACTGGTAGAATATGTCATATAAAACATCTTTTACTCTTAGCCTTCTTAACAAAAAAAAAAAGAGTTCGCAAGTTATTCCATATTAAAGTTGTCGTATTTCTGTAATTTCAACCAATCACTGACGTCTATTCAACACAATAGAGTTACTGCTGGGCGGTCATAAAAATGTTATTCCCTGTGACATATTTCATCCGGTTTAACCGTAATTTATACGCATATATTGTTTATATAATAAATTACGCTGTGCGTATCTATGTGTGTAACAATTTTAGAGTTCGGATTCTAGAGTTAGGGTTAGTTCTAGGGTTAGGGTTACGGTTACGGTTAACAGTCTAGTTAGGGTTAGGGGATTAATACGATATACACCGTTACAGCGCTAACTGTTTTCAACTGAATAGACGTCAGTGATTAGTAGAAATTATCGAAATAAGACAATTTTTTACATGAAATAAATTCGAATACGAAAATATTTTTCTGTTCTATAACACAAAATAGATAAGTATACGAAGTTTGAAAGTCTTTCCGTACCAAAAACACTACATAAAACATAAATGAAAACTGGCGCCCCCGTTTTAAAATAGATCCTAAGCATTTTCTGAAATTTTAAAACTAAGTGAAAATTTTCAAATTTGGAATATTGATGAAATTTTGCACGCTGACTCTCAGAACCGCAGTAGTCAGTGAACATTATGTCATAGAAAGAGCATGGTAGCAGAAAGAGAGCAATATTTTAAATAAACCTTTATGTACTGTCTCGAACCAGCAGCTCTCCCATGTGGTCTAGTGGTTAGGATTCCTGGCTTTCACCCAGGCGGCCAGGGTTCGATTCCCGGCATGGGAACGCTCATTATTTTTTTGTTTTTTTTTTACTTAGTTTAAGGTAGTATATTAAAGTTTCTAAGTTTAGATTTAAATTCACCCATTTCCTATATAGTTGTTACATTCGCTTCCGTTCTTGGGAATCGGGTGGTTGCATGATAACAACCTTACTTCCCAACCACGTGGTTCTGGTTTCAGTCCCACTGCGTGGCACCTTGTGCACATATGTCTTCCACTATAGCCTCGGGCCAACCAAAGCATTGTGAGTGGATTTGGTAGATGGAAACTGGAAGAAGCCCCTCGTATATACATACCTATATATATATATATATATATATACTCTTTTACTTGTTTCAGTGTTTTGAAAGTGGCCATGCTGGAGCACCGCCTTTAGTCGAGCAAATCGACCTCAGGATTTATTCTTTGGAAGCCTAGTACTTATTCTATCGGTCTCTTTTGCCGAATCGCTAAGTTACGGGGATGTAAACACACCAGTGACATTTGAAAAAAATTAATTCGTAATAGGTTATAAAACGATGCTGTATAATGTTTTATTTTTTTTATTAATTCCTAATTTCTTCAAATAATCTCTTTTTCTTTGTGTCACAATCACTGCTAGGATGTTGTTTCTGTCCAAGGGGTAGATTTTAATTATTTAAGAAATTTACGTCGATTATGGCAAATTACTTAAAACAAATTTATTAACGTGATTCATTACAAAGAGGAAAAAATAAATAAAAAAAGTAAACGTTCCCATGCTGGGAATCGAACCCGGGCCGCCTGGGTGAAAGCCAGGAATCCTAACCACTAGACCACATGGGAGTGCCGCTTCAGATCTCTATTACTTATACCTTTATCAAAAGTATGTCCTTCTTATCAGTTGATGTCAAAGCTGCTGGCTGCTTTTATGTCACCTTCTTTGATTAAGTGAGGCGTCTCGAATAAAGTACATTGCTCAGAAACGCTAACATAAATTATGCATCCTATTTAAAGTCCAAATTGTTTGTATTTCTTAATCCCTTCACCAAATTCGAACCCGATATTGTTTTAAACTTTAAAATGAAAAACAAAAGTCTGTAAGGAAAACTTTCTGTCTATCTTATCTGTCTGTCTATTTCTCTCAGTCTCGCTTCCCCTCTCGCTTGCCTCACAGCTCTCTAGTCTGACAGCTTTCTCGCCTCCTCTCTCTTACGTCTCCTCCCTCTCTCGCCCCTTCTCTCTCTCTCTCTCTCTCTCGTCTCCCCTCTCTGTCGCCTCACCGCTCTCCCGCTTCACGACTCTCTCGCCTCACCGCCCTTTCGCCTCCTCTCTCTCGCCTCCCCTCTCTCTTGCCTCCCCCTTTTGCAGTTCCTCTCTCTCTCACCTCCTCTCTCTCGCCTCGCTCTCTCTCGCTTCGCTCTCTCTCGCCTCGCTCTCTCTCGCTTCGCTCTCTCTCGCCTCACGCTTCTCACGATGAAAATCTTAAGCGATTGTAAACTTATTAAATATTCGGATCTTTTTGGTTTGACGGCCAACACTTGTTTTCTTAACTAAACACTTTCAAACTTGGGACACTGGTAGAATGTGTCATATAAAACAACATTTTCTCTTAGCCTTCTTAACAAAAAATTGTACATCGCAAGTTATTTCATGTTAAAGTTGTCGTATTTCTGTAATTTCAACCAATCACTGACGTCTATTCAGCTGAATACAGTTACTGCTGATTTTGTAAACAATAATTTTTGCCGGGGTCAAGAGTGTTATTCCCTGTTTAATTATATCATTGTTCCCTAGTAAGGGTTTAGGGTTATATGGTTAGGGTTCGAGTTTTAGATTTAGGGTTAGGGTTGGGTTTAGGGTTGGGGTTAGGGTTAGGGTTATGGTTATGAGTTATAGGGTTTTATGGTTAGGGTTATGAGTGAGGTTATGGCAAAAATAATAATAACCCTAACCGTAACCCTAAAACTAAACCTAACTCTAAAACCCGAACCCTAACCCTAAAATCCTAAAGCTAAAACCAGTACAAACGCACGAACGATGTCATAAATAACTGTACCACCGATAGTTGTTGTTGATAAACTACGGCACTAATTTTATTCAAGGGAAGAGATCCCATGACACCGTTAGAGCATGTTGTTTACATTCCACGGCAGTAATTGTTTTCACCTCAATAGACGTCAGTGATTGGTTGAAATTACCGAAATACGACAATTTTTTACATGAAATAACTTCGAATACAAAATTTTTTATCTGTTCTATAACACAAAATATACAAGTATACGAAGTTTGAAAGTGTTTCGGTACCAAAAATACTACATAAAACATAAATGAAAAATGTTGCCCGTCAAATCAGAAAGATCCAAATATTCGGATTTCTCGATATCCTCCAAAGATTATAAATAAAATCCATGCATCTGGAATTAAGCATTTTCTGAAATTTTAAAACTAAGTGAAAATTTTCAAATTTGGAATATTGATGAAATTTTTCACGCTGACTCTCAGAACCGCAGTAGTCAGTGAACATCATGTCATAGAAAGAGCATGGTAGCAGAAAGAGAGCAACATTTTAAATAAAACTTTATGTACTGTCACTAACCAGCAGTTCTCCCATGTGGTCTAGTGGTTAGGATTCCTGGTTTTCACCCAGGCGGCCCGGGTTCGATTCCCGGCATGGGAACGCTCATTCTTTTGTTTGTCTTTTTTTTAGTTAGTTTAAGGTAGTATATTAAAGTTTCTAAGTTTAGATTTTATTTCACCCATTTCCTATATAGTTGTTACATTCGCTTCCGTTCTTGGGAATCGGGTGGTTGCATGATAACAACCTTACTTCCCAACCACGTGGTTCTGGTTTCAGTCCCACTGCGTGGCACCTTGTGCACATATGTCTTCCACTATAGCCTCGGGCCAACCAAAGCATTGTGAGTGGATTTGGTAGATGGAAACTGGAAGAAGCCCCTCGTATATACATACCTATATATATATATATATATATATATATATATATATATATACTCTTTTACTTGTTTCAGTGTTTTGAAAGTGGCCATGCTGGAGCACCGCCTTTAGTCGAGCAAATCGACCTCAGGATTTATTCTTTGGAAGCCTAGTACTTATTCTATCGGTCTCTTTTGCCGAATCGCTAAGTTACGGGGATGTAAACACACCAGTGACATTTGAAAAAAATTAATTCGTAATAGGTTATAAAACGATGCTGTATAATGTTTTATTTTTTTTATTAATTCCTAATTTCTTCAAATAATCTCTTTTTCTTTGTGTCACAATCACTGCTAGGATGTTGTTTCTGTCCAAGGGGTAGATTTTAATTATTTAAGAAATTGACTTCGATTATGGCAAATTACTTAAAACAAATTTATTAACGTGATTCATTTCAAAGACGAAAAAAAATAAATAAAAGCAGTAAGCGTTCCCATGCCGGGAATCGAACCCGGGCCGCCTGGGTGAAAGCCAGGAATCCTAACCACTAGACCACATGGGAAGGCTGCTTCAGATCTCTATTACTTATACCTTTATCAAAAGAGTATGTCTTTCTTATCAGTTGATGTCAAAGCTGCTGGCTGCTTTTATGTCACCTTCGTTGATTAAGTGAGGCGTTTCGAATAAAGTACATTGCTCAGAAACGCTAACATAAATTATGCATCATATTTAAAGTCCAAATTGTTGGTAGTTCTTAATCCCTTTCACCAAATTCGAACCCGATATTGTTTTAAACTTCAAAATGAAAAACAAAAGTCTGTAAGGAAAACTTTCTGTCTATCTTATCTGTCTGTCTATTTCTCTCAGTCTCGCTTCCCCTCTCGCTTGCCTCACAGTTCTCTAGCCTGACAGCTTTCTCGCCTCCTCTCTCTTACGTCTCCTTCCTCTCTCGCCCCCTCTCTCTCTCTCGTCTCCCCTCTCTCTCTCCTCACTACTCTCTCGCCTCACCGCTCTTTCGCCTCCTCCCTCTCTCTGTCGCCTCCCCTCTCTCTTGCCTCCCCCTCTTTCACTTCCTCTCTCTCTCACCTCCTCTCTCTCGCCTCACGCTTCTCACGATGAATATCTTAAGCGACTGTAAACTTATTAAATATTCGGATCTTTTTGGTTTGACGGGCAACACTTGTTTTCCTAACGAAACACTTTCAAACTTGGGACACTGGTAGAATGTGTCATATAAAACAACTTTTCTCTTAGCCTTCTTAACAAAAAATTGTACATCGCAAATTATTTCATGTTAAAGTTGTCGTATTTCTGTAATTTCAGCCATTCACTGACGTCTATTCAGCTGAATAGTTACTGCTGTCTTTGTAAACAATAATTTTTGCCGGTGTCAAGAGTGTTATTCCCTGTTTAATTATATCATTGTTCCCTAGTAAGGGTTTAGGGTTATATGGTTAGGGTTCGAGTTTTAGATTTAGGGTTAGGGTTGGGTTTAGGGTTGGGGTTAGGGTTAGGGTTGGGTTTAGGGTTGGGGTTAGGGTTAGGGTTATGGTTATGAGTTATAGGGTTTTATGGTTAGGGTTATGAGTGAGGTTATGGCAAAAATAATAATAACCCTAACCGTAACCCTAAAACTAAACCTAACTCTAAAACCCGAACCCTAACCCTAAAACCCTAAAGCTAAAACCAGTACAAACGCACGAACGATGTCATAAATAACTGTACCACCGATAGTTGTTGTTGATAAACTACGGCACTAATTTTATTCAAGGGAAGAGATCCCATGACACCGTTAGAGCATGTTGTTTACATTCCACGGCAGTAATTGTTTTCACCTCAATAGACGTCAGTGATTGGTTGAAATTACCGAAATACGACAATTTTTTACATGAAATAACTTCGAATACAAAAATTTTTATCTGTTCTATAACACAAAATATACAAGTATACGAAGTTTGAAAGTGTTTCGGTACCAAAAACACTACATAAAACATAAATGAAAAATGTTGCCCGTCAAATCAGAAAGATCCAAATATTCGGATTTCTCGATATCCTCCAAAGATTATAAATAAAATCCATGCATCTGGAATTAAGCATTTTCTGAAATTTTAAAACTAAGTGAAAATTTTCAAATTTGGAATATTGATGAAATTTTTCACGCTGACTCTCAGAACCGCAGTAGTCAGTGAACATCATGTCATAGAAAGAGCATGGTAGCAGAAAGAGAGCAACATTTTAAATAAAACTTTATGTACTGTCACTAACCAGCAGTTCTCCCATGTGGTCTAGTGGTTAGGATTCCTGGTTTTCACCCAGGCGGCCCGGGTTCGATTCCCGGCATGGGAACGCTCATTATTTTGTTTGTCTTTTTTTTAGTTAGTTTAAGGTAGTATATTAAAGTTTCTAAGTTTAGATTTTATTTCACCCATTTCCTATATAGTTGTTACATTCGCTTCCGTTCTTGGGAATCGGGTGGTTGCATGATAACAACCATACTTCCCAACCACGTGGTTCTGGTTTCAGTCCCACTGCGTGGCACCTTGTGCACATATGTCTTCCACTATAGCCTCGGGCCAACCAAAGCATTGTGAGTGGATTTGGTAGATGGAAACTGGAAGAAGCCCCTCGTATATACATACCTAAAACCCTAAAGCTAAAACCAGTACAAACGCACGAACGATGTCATAAATAACAGTACCACCGATAGTTGTTGTTGACAAACTATGGCACTAATTTTATTCAAGGGAAAAGATCCCATGACACCGTTAGAGCATGTTGTTTACATTCCACGGCAGTAATTGTTTTCACCTCAATAGACGTCAGTGATTGGTTGAAATTACCGAAATACGACAATTTTTTACATGAAATAACTTCGAATACGAAAATTTTTATCCTTTCTATAACACAAGATATACAAGTATACGAAGTTTGAAAGTGTTTCGGTACCAAAACACTACATAAAACATAAATGAAAAATGTTGCCCGTCAAATCAGAAGGATCCAGATATTCGGATTTCTCGGTATCCTCCAAAGATTATAAATAAAATCCATGCATCTGGAAGTAAGCATTGGATCTATTTTAAAACGGGGGCGCCAGTGTTTTCTTAACGAAACACTAACGAAACACTTTGAAACTTGGGACACTGGTAGAATATGTCATATAAAACATCTTTTACTCTTAGCCTTCTTAACAAAAAAAAAAAGAGTTCGCAAGTTATTCCATATTAAAGTTGTCGTATTTCTGTAATTTCAACCAATCACTGACGTCTATTCAGCACAATAGAGTTACTGCTGGGCGGTCATAAAAATGTTATTCCCTGTGACATATTTCATCCGGTTTAACCGTAATTTATACGCATATATTGTTTATATAATAAATTACGCTGTGCGTATCTATGTGTGTAACAATTTTAGAGTTCGGATTCTAGAGTTAGGGTTAGTTCTAGGGTTAGGGTTACGGTTACGGTTAACAGTCTAGTTAGGGTTAGGGGATTAATACGATATACACCGTTAC
>NW_028315412.1:22500-25000 GCF_046866305.1 Octopus bimaculoides
CTAACTCTAAAACCCGAACCCTAACCCTAAAACCCTAAAGCTAAAACCAGTACAAACGCACGAACGATGTCATAAATAACTGTACCACCGATAGTTGTTGTTGATAAACTACGGCACTAATTTTATTCAAGGGAAGAGATCCCATGACACCGTTAGAGCATGTTGTTTACATTCCACGGCAGTAATTGTTTTCACCTCAATAGACGTCAGTGATTGGTTGAAATTACCGAAATACGACAATTTTTTACATGAAATAACTTCGAATACAAAAATTTTTATCTGTTCTATAACACAAAATATACAAGTATACGAAGTTTGAAAGTGTTTCGGTACCAAAAACACTACATAAAACATAAATGAAAAATGTTGCCCGTCAAATCAGAAAGATCCAAATATTCGGATTTCTCGATATCCTCCAAAGATTATAAATAAAATCCATGCATCTGGAATTAAGCATTTTCTGAAATTTTAAAACTAAGTGAAAATTTTCAAATTTGGAATATTGATGAAATTTTTCACGCTGACTCTCAGAACCGCAGTAGTCAGTGAACATCATGTCATAGAAAGAGCATGGTAGCAGAAAGAGAGCAACATTTTAAATAAAACTTTATGTACTGTCACTAACCAGCAGTTCTCCCATGTGGTCTAGTGGTTAGGATTCCTGGTTTTCACCCAGGCGGCCCGGGTTCGATTCCCGGCATGGGAACGCTCATTATTTTGTTTGTCTTTTTTTTAGTTAGTTTAAGGTAGTATATTAAAGTTTCTAAGTTTAGATTTTATTTCACCCATTTCCTATATAGTTGTTACATTCGCTTCCGTTCTTGGGAATCGGGTGGTTGCATGATAACAACCATACTTCCCAACCACGTGGTTCTGGTTTCAGTCCCACTGCGTGGCACCTTGTGCACATATGTCTTCCACTATAGCCTCGGGCCAACCAAAGCATTGTGAGTGGATTTGGTAGATGGAAACTGGAAGAAGCCCCTCGTATATACATACCTAAAACCCTAAAGCTAAAACCAGTACAAACGCACGAACGATGTCATAAATAACAGTACCACCGATAGTTGTTGTTGACAAACTATGGCACTAATTTTATTCAAGGGAAAAGATCCCATGACACCGTTAGAGCATGTTGTTTACATTCCACGGCAGTAATTGTTTTCACCTCAATAGACGTCAGTGATTGGTTGAAATTACCGAAATACGACAATTTTTTACATGAAATAACTTCGAATACGAAAATTTTTATCCTTTCTATAACACAAGATATACAAGTATACGAAGTTTGAAAGTGTTTCGGTACCAAAACACTACATAAAACATAAATGAAAAATGTTGCCCGTCAAATCAGAAGGATCCAGATATTCGGATTTCTCGGTATCCTCCAAAGATTATAAATAAAATCCATGCATCTGGAAGTAAGCATTGGATCTATTTTAAAACGGGGGCGCCAGTGTTTTCTTAACGAAACACTAACGAAACACTTTGAAACTTGGGACACTGGTAGAATATGTCATATAAAACATCTTTTACTCTTAGCCTTCTTAACAAAAAAAAAAAGAGTTCGCAAGTTATTCCATATTAAAGTTGTCGTATTTCTGTAATTTCAACCAATCACTGACGTCTATTCAGCACAATAGAGTTACTGCTGGGCGGTCATAAAAATGTTATTCCCTGTGACATATTTCATCCGGTTTAACCGTAATTTATACGCATATATTGTTTATATAATAAATTACGCTGTGCGTATCTATGTGTGTAACAATTTTAGAGTTCGGATTCTAGAGTTAGGGTTAGTTCTAGGGTTAGGGTTACGGTTACGGTTAACAGTCTAGTTAGGGTTAGGGGATTAATACGATATACACCGTTACAGCGCTAACTGTTTTCAACTGAATAGACGTCAGTGATTAGTAGAAATTATCGAAATAAGACAATTTTTTACATGAAATAAATTCGAATACGAAAATATTTTTCTGTTCTATAACACAAAATAGATAAGTATACGAAGTTTGAAAGTCTTTCCGTACCAAAAACACTACATAAAACATAAATGAAAACTGGCGCCCCCGTTTTAAAATAGATCCTAAGCATTTTCTGAAATTTTAAAACTAAGTGAAAATTTTCAAATTTGGAATATTGATGAAATTTTGCACGCTGACTCTCAGAACCGCAGTAGTCAGTGAACATTATGTCATAGAAAGAGCATGGTAGCAGAAAGAGAGCAATATTTTAAATAAAACTTTATGTACTGTCTCGAACCAGCAGCTCTCCCATGTGGTCTAGTGGTTAGGATACCTGGCTTTCACCCAGGCGGCCCGGGTTCGATTCCCGGCATGGGAACGCTCATTATTTTTTTGTTTTTTTTTTACTTAGTTTAAGGTAGTATATTAAAGTTTCTAAGTTTAGATTTAAATTCACCCATTTCCTATATAGTTGTTACATTCGCTTCCGTTCTTGGGAATCGGGTGGTTGCATGATAACAACCTTACTTCCCAAC
>NW_028315412.1:27500-35000 GCF_046866305.1 Octopus bimaculoides
ATTATTTTGTTTGTCTTTTTTTTAGTTAGTTTAAGGTAGTATATTAAAGTTTCTAAGTTTAGATTTTATTTCACCCATTTCCTATATAGTTGTTACATTCGCTTCCGTTCTTGGGAATCGGGTGGTTGCATGATAACAACCTTACTTCCCAACCACGTGGTTCTGGTTTCAGTCCCACTGCGTGGCACCTTGTGCACATATGTCTTCCACTATAGCCTCGGGCCAACCAAAGCATTGTGAGTGGATTTGGTAGATGGAAACTGGAAGAAGCCCCTCGTATATACATACCTATATATATATATATATATATATATATATATATATATATATATACTCTTTTACTTGTTTCAGTGTTTTGAAAGTGGCCATGCTGGAGCACCGCCTTTAGTCGAGCAAATCGACCTCAGGATTTATTCTTTGGAAGCCTAGTACTTATTCTATCGGTCTCTTTTGCCGAATCGCTAAGTTACGGGGATGTAAACACACCAGTGACATTTGAAAAAAATTAATTCGTAATAGGTTATAAAACGATGCTGTATAATGTTTTATTTTTTTTATTAATTCCTAATTTCTTCAAATAATCTCTTTTTCTTTGTGTCACAATCACTGCTAGGATGTTGTTTCTGTCCAAGGGGTAGATTTTAATTATTTAAGAAATTGACTTCGATTATGGCAAATTACTTAAAACAAATTTATTAACGTGATTCATTTCAAAGACGAAAAAAAATAAATAAATGCAGTAAGCTTTCCCATGCCGGGAATCGAACCCGGGCCGCCTGGGTGAAAGCCAGGAATCCTAACCACTAGACCACATGGGAAGGCTGCTTCAGATCTCTATTACTTATACCTTTATCAAAAGTATGTCTTTCTTATCAGTTGATGTCAAAGCTGCTGGCTGCTTTTATGTCACCTTCGTTGATTAAGTGAGGCGTTTCGAATAAAGTACATTGCTCAGAAACGCTAACATAAATTATGCATCCTATTTAAAGTCCAAATTGTTGGTAGTTCTTAATCCCTTTCACCAAATTCGAACCCGATATTGTTTTAAACTTCAAAATGAAAAACAAAAGTCTGTAAGGAAAACTTTCTGTCTATCTTATCTGTCTGTCTATTTCTCTCAGTCTCGCTTCCCCTCTCGCTTGCCTCACAGTTCTCTAGCCTGACAGCTTTCTCGCCTCCTCTCTCTTACGTCTCCTTCCTCTCTCGCCCCCTCTCTCTCTCTCGTCTCCCCTCTCTCTCTCCTCACTACTCTCTCGCCTCACCGCTCTTTCGCCTCCTCCCTCTCTCTGTCGCCTCCCCTCTCTCTTGCCTCCCCCTCTTTCACTTCCTCTCTCTCTCACCTCCTCTCTCTCGCCTCACGCTTCTCACGATGAATATCTTAAGCGACTGTAAACTTATTAAATATTCGGATCTTTTTGGTTTGACGGGCAACACTTGTTTTCCTAACGAAACACTTTCAAACTTGGGACACTGGTAGAATGTGTCATATAAAACAACTTTTCTCTTAGCCTTCTTAACAAAAAATTGTACATCGCAAATTATTTCATGTTAAAGTTGTCGTATTTCTGTAATTTCAGCCATTCACTGACGTCTATTCAGCTGAATAGTTACTGCTGTCTTTGTAAACAATAATTTTTGCCGGTGTCAAGAGTGTTATTCCCTGTTTAATTATATCATTGTTCCCTAGTAAGGGTTTAGGGTTATATGGTTAGGGTTCGAGTTTTAGATTTAGGGTTAGGGTTGGGTTTAGGGTTGGGGTTAGGGTTAGGGTTGGGTTTAGGGTTGGGGTTAGGGTTAGGGTTATGGTTATGAGTTATAGGGTTTTATGGTTAGGGTTATGAGTGAGGTTATGGCAAAAATAATAATAACCCTAACCGTAACCCTAAAACTAAACCTAACTCTAAAACCCGAACCCTAACCCTAAAATCCTAAAGCTAAAACCAGTACAAACGCACGAACGATGTCATAAATAACTGTACCACCGATAGTTGTTGTTGATAAACTACGGCACTAATTTTATTCAAGGGAAGAGATCCCATGACACCGTTAGAGCATGTTGTTTACATTCCACGGCAGTAATTGTTTTCACCTCAATAGACGTCAGTGATTGGTTGAAATTACCGAAATACGACAATTTTTTACATGAAATAACTTCGAATACAAAATTTTTTATCTGTTCTATAACACAAAATATACAAGTATACGAAGTTTGAAAGTGTTTCGGTACCAAAAATACTACATAAAACATAAATGAAAAATGTTGCCCGTCAAATCAGAAAGATCCAAATATTCGGATTTCTCGATATCCTCCAAAGATTATAAATAAAATCCATGCATCTGGAATTAAGCATTTTCTGAAATTTTAAAACTAAGTGAAAATTTTCAAATTTGGAATATTGATGAAATTTTTCACGCTGACTCTCAGAACCGCAGTAGTCAGTGAACATCATGTCATAGAAAGAGCATGGTAGCAGAAAGAGAGCAACATTTTAAATAAAACTTTATGTACTGTCACTAACCAGCAGTTCTCCCATGTGGTCTAGTGGTTAGGATTCCTGGTTTTCACCCAGGCGGCCCGGGTTCGATTCCCGGCATGGGAACGCTCATTCTTTTGTTTGTCTTTTTTTTAGTTAGTTTAAGGTAGTATATTAAAGTTTCTAAGTTTAGATTTTATTTCACCCATTTCCTATATAGTTGTTACATTCGCTTCCGTTCTTGGGAATCGGGTGGTTGCATGATAACAACCTTACTTCCCAACCACGTGGTTCTGGTTTCAGTCCCACTGCGTGGCACCTTGTGCACATATGTCTTCCACTATAGCCTCGGGCCAACCAAAGCATTGTGAGTGGATTTGGTAGATGGAAACTGGAAGAAGCCCCTCGTATATACATACCTATATATATATATATATATATATATATATATATATATATATACTCTTTTACTTGTTTCAGTGTTTTGAAAGTGGCCATGCTGGAGCACCGCCTTTAGTCGAGCAAATCGACCTCAGGATTTATTCTTTGGAAGCCTAGTACTTATTCTATCGGTCTCTTTTGCCGAATCGCTAAGTTACGGGGATGTAAACACACCAGTGACATTTGAAAAAAATTAATTCGTAATAGGTTATAAAACGATGCTGTATAATGTTTTATTTTTTTTATTAATTCCTAATTTCTTCAAATAATCTCTTTTTCTTTGTGTCACAATCACTGCTAGGATGTTGTTTCTGTCCAAGGGGTAGATTTTAATTATTTAAGAAATTGACTTCGATTATGGCAAATTACTTAAAACAAATTTATTAACGTGATTCATTTCAAAGACGAAAAAAAATAAATAAAAGCAGTAAGCGTTCCCATGCCGGGAATCGAACCCGGGCCGCCTGGGTGAAAGCCAGGAATCCTAACCACTAGACCACATGGGAAGGCTGCTTCAGATCTCTATTACTTATACCTTTATCAAAAGAGTATGTCTTTCTTATCAGTTGATGTCAAAGCTGCTGGCTGCTTTTATGTCACCTTCGTTGATTAAGTGAGGCGTTTCGAATAAAGTACATTGCTCAGAAACGCTAACATAAATTATGCATCATATTTAAAGTCCAAATTGTTGGTAGTTCTTAATCCCTTTCACCAAATTCGAACCCGATATTGTTTTAAACTTCAAAATGAAAAACAAAAGTCTGTAAGGAAAACTTTCTGTCTATCTTATCTGTCTGTCTATTTCTCTCAGTCTCGCTTCCCCTCTCGCTTGCCTCACAGTTCTCTAGCCTGACAGCTTTCTCGCCTCCTCTCTCTTACGTCTCCTTCCTCTCTCGCCCCCTCTCTCTCTCTCGTCTCCCCTCTCTCTCTCCTCACTACTCTCTCGCCTCACCGCTCTTTCGCCTCCTCCCTCTCTCTGTCGCCTCCCCTCTCTCTTGCCTCCCCCTCTTTCACTTCCTCTCTCTCTCACCTCCTCTCTCTCGCCTCACGCTTCTCACGATGAATATCTTAAGCGACTGTAAACTTATTAAATATTCGGATCTTTTTGGTTTGACGGGCAACACTTGTTTTCCTAACGAAACACTTTCAAACTTGGGACACTGGTAGAATGTGTCATATAAAACAACTTTTCTCTTAGCCTTCTTAACAAAAAATTGTACATCGCAAATTATTTCATGTTAAAGTTGTCGTATTTCTGTAATTTCAGCCATTCACTGACGTCTATTCAGCTGAATAGTTACTGCTGTCTTTGTAAACAATAATTTTTGCCGGTGTCAAGAGTGTTATTCCCTGTTTAATTATATCATTGTTCCCTAGTAAGGGTTTAGGGTTATATGGTTAGGGTTCGAGTTTTAGATTTAGGGTTAGGGTTGGGTTTAGGGTTGGGGTTAGGGTTAGGGTTGGGTTTAGGGTTGGGGTTAGGGTTAGGGTTATGGTTATGAGTTATAGGGTTTTATGGTTAGGGTTATGAGTGAGGTTATGGCAAAAATAATAATAACCCTAACCGTAACCCTAAAACTAAACCTAACTCTAAAACCCGAACCCTAACCCTAAAACCCTAAAGCTAAAACCAGTACAAACGCACGAACGATGTCATAAATAACTGTACCACCGATAGTTGTTGTTGATAAACTACGGCACTAATTTTATTCAAGGGAAGAGATCCCATGACACCGTTAGAGCATGTTGTTTACATTCCACGGCAGTAATTGTTTTCACCTCAATAGACGTCAGTGATTGGTTGAAATTACCGAAATACGACAATTTTTTACATGAAATAACTTCGAATACAAAAATTTTTATCTGTTCTATAACACAAAATATACAAGTATACGAAGTTTGAAAGTGTTTCGGTACCAAAAACACTACATAAAACATAAATGAAAAATGTTGCCCGTCAAATCAGAAAGATCCAAATATTCGGATTTCTCGATATCCTCCAAAGATTATAAATAAAATCCATGCATCTGGAATTAAGCATTTTCTGAAATTTTAAAACTAAGTGAAAATTTTCAAATTTGGAATATTGATGAAATTTTTCACGCTGACTCTCAGAACCGCAGTAGTCAGTGAACATCATGTCATAGAAAGAGCATGGTAGCAGAAAGAGAGCAACATTTTAAATAAAACTTTATGTACTGTCACTAACCAGCAGTTCTCCCATGTGGTCTAGTGGTTAGGATTCCTGGTTTTCACCCCGGCGGCCCGGGTTCGATTCCCGGCATGGGAACGCTCATTATTTTGTTTGTCTTTTTTTTAGTTAGTTTAAGGTAGTATATTAAAGTTTCTAAGTTTAGATTTTATTTCACCCATTTCCTATATAGTTGTTACATTCGCTTCCGTTCTTGGGAATCGGGTGGTTGCATGATAACAACCATACTTCCCAACCACGTGGTTCTGGTTTCAGTCCCACTGCGTGGCACCTTGTGCACATATGTCTTCCACTATAGCCTCGGGCCAACCAAAGCATTGTGAGTGGATTTGGTAGATGGAAACTGGAAGAAGCCCCTCGTATATACATACCTAAAACCCTAAAGCTAAAACCAGTACAAACGCACGAACGATGTCATAAATAACAGTACCACCGATAGTTGTTGTTGACAAACTATGGCACTAATTTTATTCAAGGGAAAAGATCCCATGACACCGTTAGAGCATGTTGTTTACATTCCACGGCAGTAATTGTTTTCACCTCAATAGACGTCAGTGATTGGTTGAAATTACCGAAATACGACAATTTTTTACATGAAATAACTTCGAATACGAAAATTTTTATCCTTTCTATAACACAAGATATACAAGTATACGAAGTTTGAAAGTGTTTCGGTACCAAAACACTACATAAAACATAAATGAAAAATGTTGCCCGTCAAATCAGAAGGATCCAGATATTCGGATTTCTCGGTATCCTCCAAAGATTATAAATAAAATCCATGCATCTGGAAGTAAGCATTGGATCTATTTTAAAACGGGGGCGCCAGTGTTTTCTTAACGAAACACTAACGAAACACTTTGAAACTTGGGACACTGGTAGAATATGTCATATAAAACATCTTTTACTCTTAGCCTTCTTAACAAAAAAAAAAAGAGTTCGCAAGTTATTCCATATTAAAGTTGTCGTATTTCTGTAATTTCAACCAATCACTGACGTCTATTCAGCACAATAGAGTTACTGCTGGGCGGTCATAAAAATGTTATTCCCTGTGACATATTTCATCCGGTTTAACCGTAATTTATACGCATATATTGTTTATATAATAAATTACGCTGTGCGTATCTATGTGTGTAACAATTTTAGAGTTCGGATTCTAGAGTTAGGGTTAGTTCTAGGGTTAGGGTTACGGTTACGGTTAACAGTCTAGTTAGGGTTAGGGGATTAATACGATATACACCGTTACAGCGCTAACTGTTTTCAACTGAATAGACGTCAGTGATTAGTAGAAATTATCGAAATAAGACAATTTTTTACATGAAATAAATTCGAATACGAAAATATTTTTCTGTTCTATAACACAAAATAGATAAGTATACGAAGTTTGAAAGTCTTTCCGTACCAAAAACACTACATAAAACATAAATGAAAACTGGCGCCCCCGTTTTAAAATAGATCCTAAGCATTTTCTGAAATTTTAAAACTAAGTGAAAATTTTCAAATTTGGAATATTGATGAAATTTTGCACGCTGACTCTCAGAACCGCAGTAGTCAGTGAACATTATGTCATAGAAAGAGCATGGTAGCAGAAAGAGAGCAATATTTTAAATAAAACTTTATGTACTGTCTCGAACCAGCAGCTCTCCCATGTGGTCTAGTGGTTAGGATACCTGGCTTTCACCCAGGCGGCCCGGGTTCGATTCCCGGCATGGGAACGCTCATTATTTTTTTGTTTTTTTTTTACTTAGTTTAAGGTAGTATATTAAAGTTTCTAAGTTTAGATTTAAATTCACCCATTTCCTATATAGTTGTTACATTCGCTTCCGTTCTTGGGAATCGGGTGGTTGCATGATAACAACCTTACTTCCCAACCACGTGGTTCTGGTTTCAGTCCCACTGCGTGGCACCTTGTGCACATATGTCTTCCACTATAGCCTCGGGCCAACCAAAGCATTGTGAGTGGATTTGGTAGATGGAAACTGGAAGAAGCCCCTCGTATATACATACCTATATATATATATATATATATATACTCTTTTACTTGTTTCAGTGTTTTGAAAGTGGCCATGCTGGAGCACCGCCTTTAGTCGAGCAAATCGACCTCAGGATTTATTCTTTGGAAGCCTAGTACTTATTCTATCGGTCTCTTTTGCCGAATCGCTAAGTTACGGGGATGTAAACACACCAGTGACATTTGAAAAAAATTAATTCGTAATAGGTTATAAAACGATGCTGTATAATGTTTTATTTTTTTTATTAATTCCTAATTTCTTCAAATAATCTCTTTTTCTTTGTGTCACAATCACTGCTAGGATGTTGTTTCTGTCCAAGGGGTAGATTTTAATTATTTAAGAAATTTACGTCGATTATGGC
>NW_028315412.1:37500-42500 GCF_046866305.1 Octopus bimaculoides
TAAAACGATGCTGTATAATGTTTTATTTTTTTTATTAATTCCTAATTTCTTCAAATAATCTCTTTTTCTTTGTGTCACAATCACTGCTAGGATGTTGTTTCTGTCCAAGGGGTAGATTTTAATTATTTAAGAAATTGACTTCGATTATGGCAAATTACTTAAAACAAATTTATTAACGTGATTCATTTCAAAGACGAAAAAAAATAAATAAAAGCAGTAAGCGTTCCCATGCCGGGAATCGAACCCGGGCCGCCTGGGTGAAAGCCAGGAATCCTAACCACTAGACCACATGGGAAGGCTGCTTCAGATCTCTATTACTTATACCTTTATCAAAAGAGTATGTCTTTCTTATCAGTTGATGTCAAAGCTGCTGGCTGCTTTTATGTCACCTTCGTTGATTAAGTGAGGCGTTTCGAATAAAGTACATTGCTCAGAAACGCTAACATAAATTATGCATCATATTTAAAGTCCAAATTGTTGGTAGTTCTTAATCCCTTTCACCAAATTCGAACCCGATATTGTTTTAAACTTCAAAATGAAAAACAAAAGTCTGTAAGGAAAACTTTCTGTCTATCTTATCTGTCTGTCTATTTCTCTCAGTCTCGCTTCCCCTCTCGCTTGCCTCACAGTTCTCTAGCCTGACAGCTTTCTCGCCTCCTCTCTCTTACGTCTCCTTCCTCTCTCGCCCCCTCTCTCTCTCTCGTCTCCCCTCTCTCTCTCCTCACTACTCTCTCGCCTCACCGCTCTTTCGCCTCCTCCCTCTCTCTGTCGCCTCCCCTCTCTCTTGCCTCCCCCTCTTTCACTTCCTCTCTCTCTCACCTCCTCTCTCTCGCCTCACGCTTCTCACGATGAATATCTTAAGCGACTGTAAACTTATTAAATATTCGGATCTTTTTGGTTTGACGGGCAACACTTGTTTTCCTAACGAAACACTTTCAAACTTGGGACACTGGTAGAATGTGTCATATAAAACAACTTTTCTCTTAGCCTTCTTAACAAAAAATTGTACATCGCAAATTATTTCATGTTAAAGTTGTCGTATTTCTGTAATTTCAGCCATTCACTGACGTCTATTCAGCTGAATAGTTACTGCTGTCTTTGTAAACAATAATTTTTGCCGGTGTCAAGAGTGTTATTCCCTGTTTAATTATATCATTGTTCCCTAGTAAGGGTTTAGGGTTATATGGTTAGGGTTCGAGTTTTAGATTTAGGGTTAGGGTTGGGTTTAGGGTTGGGGTTAGGGTTAGGGTTGGGTTTAGGGTTGGGGTTAGGGTTAGGGTTATGGTTATGAGTTATAGGGTTTTATGGTTAGGGTTATGAGTGAGGTTATGGCAAAAATAATAATAACCCTAACCGTAACCCTAAAACTAAACCTAACTCTAAAACCCGAACCCTAACCCTAAAACCCTAAAGCTAAAACCAGTACAAACGCACGAACGATGTCATAAATAACTGTACCACCGATAGTTGTTGTTGATAAACTACGGCACTAATTTTATTCAAGGGAAGAGATCCCATGACACCGTTAGAGCATGTTGTTTACATTCCACGGCAGTAATTGTTTTCACCTCAATAGACGTCAGTGATTGGTTGAAATTACCGAAATACGACAATTTTTTACATGAAATAACTTCGAATACAAAAATTTTTATCTGTTCTATAACACAAAATATACAAGTATACGAAGTTTGAAAGTGTTTCGGTACCAAAAACACTACATAAAACATAAATGAAAAATGTTGCCCGTCAAATCAGAAAGATCCAAATATTCGGATTTCTCGATATCCTCCAAAGATTATAAATAAAATCCATGCATCTGGAATTAAGCATTTTCTGAAATTTTAAAACTAAGTGAAAATTTTCAAATTTGGAATATTGATGAAATTTTTCACGCTGACTCTCAGAACCGCAGTAGTCAGTGAACATCATGTCATAGAAAGAGCATGGTAGCAGAAAGAGAGCAACATTTTAAATAAAACTTTATGTACTGTCACTAACCAGCAGTTCTCCCATGTGGTCTAGTGGTTAGGATTCCTGGTTTTCACCCAGGCGGCCCGGGTTCGATTCCCGGCATGGGAACGCTCATTATTTTGTTTGTCTTTTTTTTAGTTAGTTTAAGGTAGTATATTAAAGTTTCTAAGTTTAGATTTTATTTCACCCATTTCCTATATAGTTGTTACATTCGCTTCCGTTCTTGGGAATCGGGTGGTTGCATGATAACAACCATACTTCCCAACCACGTGGTTCTGGTTTCAGTCCCACTGCGTGGCACCTTGTGCACATATGTCTTCCACTATAGCCTCGGGCCAACCAAAGCATTGTGAGTGGATTTGGTAGATGGAAACTGGAAGAAGCCCCTCGTATATACATACCTAAAACCCTAAAGCTAAAACCAGTACAAACGCACGAACGATGTCATAAATAACAGTACCACCGATAGTTGTTGTTGACAAACTATGGCACTAATTTTATTCAAGGGAAAAGATCCCATGACACCGTTAGAGCATGTTGTTTACATTCCACGGCAGTAATTGTTTTCACCTCAATAGACGTCAGTGATTGGTTGAAATTACCGAAATACGACAATTTTTTACATGAAATAACTTCGAATACGAAAATTTTTATCCTTTCTATAACACAAGATATACAAGTATACGAAGTTTGAAAGTGTTTCGGTACCAAAACACTACATAAAACATAAATGAAAAATGTTGCCCGTCAAATCAGAAGGATCCAGATATTCGGATTTCTCGGTATCCTCCAAAGATTATAAATAAAATCCATGCATCTGGAAGTAAGCATTGGATCTATTTTAAAACGGGGGCGCCAGTGTTTTCTTAACGAAACACTAACGAAACACTTTGAAACTTGGGACACTGGTAGAATATGTCATATAAAACATCTTTTACTCTTAGCCTTCTTAACAAAAAAAAAAAGAGTTCGCAAGTTATTCCATATTAAAGTTGTCGTATTTCTGTAATTTCAACCAATCACTGACGTCTATTCAGCACAATAGAGTTACTGCTGGGCGGTCATAAAAATGTTATTCCCTGTGACATATTTCATCCGGTTTAACCGTAATTTATACGCATATATTGTTTATATAATAAATTACGCTGTGCGTATCTATGTGTGTAACAATTTTAGAGTTCGGATTCTAGAGTTAGGGTTAGTTCTAGGGTTAGGGTTACGGTTACGGTTAACAGTCTAGTTAGGGTTAGGGGATTAATACGATATACACCGTTACAGCGCTAACTGTTTTCAACTGAATAGACGTCAGTGATTAGTAGAAATTATCGAAATAAGACAATTTTTTACATGAAATAAATTCGAATACGAAAATATTTTTCTGTTCTATAACACAAAATAGATAAGTATACGAAGTTTGAAAGTCTTTCCGTACCAAAAACACTACATAAAACATAAATGAAAACTGGCGCCCCCGTTTTAAAATAGATCCTAAGCATTTTCTGAAATTTTAAAACTAAGTGAAAATTTTCAAATTTGGAATATTGATGAAATTTTGCACGCTGACTCTCAGAACCGCAGTAGTCAGTGAACATTATGTCATAGAAAGAGCATGGTAGCAGAAAGAGAGCAATATTTTAAATAAAACTTTATGTACTGTCTCGAACCAGCAGCTCTCCCATGTGGTCTAGTGGTTAGGATACCTGGCTTTCACCCAGGCGGCCCGGGTTCGATTCCCGGCATGGGAACGCTCATTATTTTTTTGTTTTTTTTTTACTTAGTTTAAGGTAGTATATTAAAGTTTCTAAGTTTAGATTTAAATTCACCCATTTCCTATATAGTTGTTACATTCGCTTCCGTTCTTGGGAATCGGGTGGTTGCATGATAACAACCTTACTTCCCAACCACGTGGTTCTGGTTTCAGTCCCACTGCGTGGCACCTTGTGCACATATGTCTTCCACTATAGCCTCGGGCCAACCAAAGCATTGTGAGTGGATTTGGTAGATGGAAACTGGAAGAAGCCCCTCGTATATACATACCTATATATATATATATATATATATACTCTTTTACTTGTTTCAGTGTTTTGAAAGTGGCCATGCTGGAGCACCGCCTTTAGTCGAGCAAATCGACCTCAGGATTTATTCTTTGGAAGCCTAGTACTTATTCTATCGGTCTCTTTTGCCGAATCGCTAAGTTACGGGGATGTAAACACACCAGTGACATTTGAAAAAAATTAATTCGTAATAGGTTATAAAACGATGCTGTATAATGTTTTATTTTTTTTATTAATTCCTAATTTCTTCAAATAATCTCTTTTTCTTTGTGTCACAATCACTGCTAGGATGTTGTTTCTGTCCAAGGGGTAGATTTTAATTATTTAAGAAATTTACGTCGATTATGGCAAATTACTTAAAACAAATTTATTAACGTGATTCATTACAAAGAGGAAAAAATAAATAAAAAAAGTAAACGTTCCCATGCCGGGAATCGAACCCGGGCCGCCTGGGTGAAAGCCAGGAATCCTAACCACTAGACCACATGGGAGTGCCGCTTCAGATCTCTATTACTTATACCTTTATCAAAAGTATGTCCTTCTTATCAGTTGATGTCAAAGCTGCTGGCTGCTTTTATGTCACCTTCTTTGATTAAGTGAGGCGTCTCGAATAAAGTACATTGCTCAGAAACGCTAACATAAATTATGCATCCTATTTAAAGTCCAAATTGTTTGTATTTCTTAATCCCTTCACCAAATTCGAACCCGATATTGTTTTAAACTTTAAAATGAAAAACAAAAGTCTGTAAGGAAAACTTTCTGTCTATCTTATCTGTCTGTCTATTTCTCTCAGTCTCGCTTCCCCTCTCGCTTGCCTCACAGCTCTCTAGTCTGACAGCTTTCTCGCCTCCTCTCTCTTACGTCTCCTCCCTCTCTCGCCCCTTCTCTCTCTCTCTCTCTCTCTCGTCTCCCCTCTCTGTCGCCTCACCGCTCTCCCGCTTCACGACTCTCTCGCCTCACCGCCCTTTCGCCTCC
>NW_028315412.1:45000-47500 GCF_046866305.1 Octopus bimaculoides
CAGTTCTCTAGCCTGACAGCTTTCTCGCCTCCTCTCTCTTACGTCTCCTTCCTCTCTCGCCCCCTCTCTCTCTCTCGTCTCCCCTCTCTCTCTCCTCACTACTCTCTCGCCTCACCGCTCTTTCGCCTCCTCCCTCTCTCTGTCGCCTCCCCTCTCTCTTGCCTCCCCCTCTTTCACTTCCTCTCTCTCTCACCTCCTCTCTCTCGCCTCACGCTTCTCACGATGAATATCTTAAGCGACTGTAAACTTATTAAATATTCGGATCTTTTTGGTTTGACGGGCAACACTTGTTTTCCTAACGAAACACTTTCAAACTTGGGACACTGGTAGAATGTGTCATATAAAACAACTTTTCTCTTAGCCTTCTTAACAAAAAATTGTACATCGCAAATTATTTCATGTTAAAGTTGTCGTATTTCTGTAATTTCAGCCATTCACTGACGTCTATTCAGCTGAATAGTTACTGCTGTCTTTGTAAACAATAATTTTTGCCGGTGTCAAGAGTGTTATTCCCTGTTTAATTATATCATTGTTCCCTAGTAAGGGTTTAGGGTTATATGGTTAGGGTTCGAGTTTTAGATTTAGGGTTAGGGTTGGGTTTAGGGTTGGGGTTAGGGTTAGGGTTGGGTTTAGGGTTGGGGTTAGGGTTAGGGTTATGGTTATGAGTTATAGGGTTTTATGGTTAGGGTTATGAGTGAGGTTATGGCAAAAATAATAATAACCCTAACCGTAACCCTAAAACTAAACCTAACTCTAAAACCCGAACCCTAACCCTAAAACCCTAAAGCTAAAACCAGTACAAACGCACGAACGATGTCATAAATAACTGTACCACCGATAGTTGTTGTTGATAAACTACGGCACTAATTTTATTCAAGGGAAGAGATCCCATGACACCGTTAGAGCATGTTGTTTACATTCCACGGCAGTAATTGTTTTCACCTCAATAGACGTCAGTGATTGGTTGAAATTACCGAAATACGACAATTTTTTACATGAAATAACTTCGAATACAAAAATTTTTATCTGTTCTATAACACAAAATATACAAGTATACGAAGTTTGAAAGTGTTTCGGTACCAAAAACACTACATAAAACATAAATGAAAAATGTTGCCCGTCAAATCAGAAAGATCCAAATATTCGGATTTCTCGATATCCTCCAAAGATTATAAATAAAATCCATGCATCTGGAATTAAGCATTTTCTGAAATTTTAAAACTAAGTGAAAATTTTCAAATTTGGAATATTGATGAAATTTTTCACGCTGACTCTCAGAACCGCAGTAGTCAGTGAACATCATGTCATAGAAAGAGCATGGTAGCAGAAAGAGAGCAACATTTTAAATAAAACTTTATGTACTGTCACTAACCAGCAGTTCTCCCATGTGGTCTAGTGGTTAGGATTCCTGGTTTTCACCCAGGCGGCCCGGGTTCGATTCCCGGCATGGGAACGCTCATTATTTTGTTTGTCTTTTTTTTAGTTAGTTTAAGGTAGTATATTAAAGTTTCTAAGTTTAGATTTTATTTCACCCATTTCCTATATAGTTGTTACATTCGCTTCCGTTCTTGGGAATCGGGTGGTTGCATGATAACAACCATACTTCCCAACCACGTGGTTCTGGTTTCAGTCCCACTGCGTGGCACCTTGTGCACATATGTCTTCCACTATAGCCTCGGGCCAACCAAAGCATTGTGAGTGGATTTGGTAGATGGAAACTGGAAGAAGCCCCTCGTATATACATACCTAAAACCCTAAAGCTAAAACCAGTACAAACGCACGAACGATGTCATAAATAACAGTACCACCGATAGTTGTTGTTGACAAACTATGGCACTAATTTTATTCAAGGGAAAAGATCCCATGACACCGTTAGAGCATGTTGTTTACATTCCACGGCAGTAATTGTTTTCACCTCAATAGACGTCAGTGATTGGTTGAAATTACCGAAATACGACAATTTTTTACATGAAATAACTTCGAATACGAAAATTTTTATCCTTTCTATAACACAAGATATACAAGTATACGAAGTTTGAAAGTGTTTCGGTACCAAAACACTACATAAAACATAAATGAAAAATGTTGCCCGTCAAATCAGAAGGATCCAGATATTCGGATTTCTCGGTATCCTCCAAAGATTATAAATAAAATCCATGCATCTGGAAGTAAGCATTGGATCTATTTTAAAACGGGGGCGCCAGTGTTTTCTTAACGAAACACTAACGAAACACTTTGAAACTTGGGACACTGGTAGAATATGTCATATAAAACATCTTTTACTCTTAGCCTTCTTAACAAAAAAAAAAAGAGTTCGCAAGTTATTCCATATTAAAGTTGTCGTATTTCTGTAATTTCAACCAATCACTGACGTCTATTCAGCACAATAGAGTTACTGCTGGGCGGTCATAAAAATGTTATTCCCTGTGACATATTTCATCCGGTTTAACCGTAATTTATACGCATATATTGTTTATATAATAAATTACGCTGTGCGTAT
>NW_028315412.1:52500-60000 GCF_046866305.1 Octopus bimaculoides
TGGGGTTAGGGTTAGGGTTGGGTTTAGGGTTGGGGTTAGGGTTAGGGTTATGGTTATGAGTTATAGGGTTTTATGGTTAGGGTTATGAGTGAGGTTATGGCAAAAATAATAATAACCCTAACCGTAACCCTAAAACTAAACCTAACTCTAAAACCCGAACCCTAACCCTAAAATCCTAAAGCTAAAACCAGTACAAACGCACGAACGATGTCATAAATAACTGTACCACCGATAGTTGTTGTTGATAAACTACGGCACTAATTTTATTCAAGGGAAGAGATCCCATGACACCGTTAGAGCATGTTGTTTACATTCCACGGCAGTAATTGTTTTCACCTCAATAGACGTCAGTGATTGGTTGAAATTACCGAAATACGACAATTTTTTACATGAAATAACTTCGAATACAAAATTTTTTATCTGTTCTATAACACAAAATATACAAGTATACGAAGTTTGAAAGTGTTTCGGTACCAAAAATACTACATAAAACATAAATGAAAAATGTTGCCCGTCAAATCAGAAAGATCCAAATATTCGGATTTCTCGATATCCTCCAAAGATTATAAATAAAATCCATGCATCTGGAATTAAGCATTTTCTGAAATTTTAAAACTAAGTGAAAATTTTCAAATTTGGAATATTGATGAAATTTTTCACGCTGACTCTCAGAACCGCAGTAGTCAGTGAACATCATGTCATAGAAAGAGCATGGTAGCAGAAAGAGAGCAACATTTTAAATAAAACTTTATGTACTGTCACTAACCAGCAGTTCTCCCATGTGGTCTAGTGGTTAGGATTCCTGGTTTTCACCCAGGCGGCCCGGGTTCGATTCCCGGCATGGGAACGCTCATTCTTTTGTTTGTCTTTTTTTTAGTTAGTTTAAGGTAGTATATTAAAGTTTCTAAGTTTAGATTTTATTTCACCCATTTCCTATATAGTTGTTACATTCGCTTCCGTTCTTGGGAATCGGGTGGTTGCATGATAACAACCTTACTTCCCAACCACGTGGTTCTGGTTTCAGTCCCACTGCGTGGCACCTTGTGCACATATGTCTTCCACTATAGCCTCGGGCCAACCAAAGCATTGTGAGTGGATTTGGTAGATGGAAACTGGAAGAAGCCCCTCGTATATACATACCTATATATATATATATATATATATATATATATATATATATATACTCTTTTACTTGTTTCAGTGTTTTGAAAGTGGCCATGCTGGAGCACCGCCTTTAGTCGAGCAAATCGACCTCAGGATTTATTCTTTGGAAGCCTAGTACTTATTCTATCGGTCTCTTTTGCCGAATCGCTAAGTTACGGGGATGTAAACACACCAGTGACATTTGAAAAAAATTAATTCGTAATAGGTTATAAAACGATGCTGTATAATGTTTTATTTTTTTTATTAATTCCTAATTTCTTCAAATAATCTCTTTTTCTTTGTGTCACAATCACTGCTAGGATGTTGTTTCTGTCCAAGGGGTAGATTTTAATTATTTAAGAAATTGACTTCGATTATGGCAAATTACTTAAAACAAATTTATTAACGTGATTCATTTCAAAGACGAAAAAAAATAAATAAAAGCAGTAAGCGTTCCCATGCCGGGAATCGAACCCGGGCCGCCTGGGTGAAAGCCAGGAATCCTAACCACTAGACCACATGGGAAGGCTGCTTCAGATCTCTATTACTTATACCTTTATCAAAAGAGTATGTCTTTCTTATCAGTTGATGTCAAAGCTGCTGGCTGCTTTTATGTCACCTTCGTTGATTAAGTGAGGCGTTTCGAATAAAGTACATTGCTCAGAAACGCTAACATAAATTATGCATCATATTTAAAGTCCAAATTGTTGGTAGTTCTTAATCCCTTTCACCAAATTCGAACCCGATATTGTTTTAAACTTCAAAATGAAAAACAAAAGTCTGTAAGGAAAACTTTCTGTCTATCTTATCTGTCTGTCTATTTCTCTCAGTCTCGCTTCCCCTCTCGCTTGCCTCACAGTTCTCTAGCCTGACAGCTTTCTCGCCTCCTCTCTCTTACGTCTCCTTCCTCTCTCGCCCCCTCTCTCTCTCTCGTCTCCCCTCTCTCTCTCCTCACTACTCTCTCGCCTCACCGCTCTTTCGCCTCCTCCCTCTCTCTGTCGCCTCCCCTCTCTCTTGCCTCCCCCTCTTTCACTTCCTCTCTCTCTCACCTCCTCTCTCTCGCCTCACGCTTCTCACGATGAATATCTTAAGCGACTGTAAACTTATTAAATATTCGGATCTTTTTGGTTTGACGGGCAACACTTGTTTTCCTAACGAAACACTTTCAAACTTGGGACACTGGTAGAATGTGTCATATAAAACAACTTTTCTCTTAGCCTTCTTAACAAAAAATTGTACATCGCAAATTATTTCATGTTAAAGTTGTCGTATTTCTGTAATTTCAGCCATTCACTGACGTCTATTCAGCTGAATAGTTACTGCTGTCTTTGTAAACAATAATTTTTGCCGGTGTCAAGAGTGTTATTCCCTGTTTAATTATATCATTGTTCCCTAGTAAGGGTTTAGGGTTATATGGTTAGGGTTCGAGTTTTAGATTTAGGGTTAGGGTTGGGTTTAGGGTTGGGGTTAGGGTTAGGGTTGGGTTTAGGGTTGGGGTTAGGGTTAGGGTTATGGTTATGAGTTATAGGGTTTTATGGTTAGGGTTATGAGTGAGGTTATGGCAAAAATAATAATAACCCTAACCGTAACCCTAAAACTAAACCTAACTCTAAAACCCGAACCCTAACCCTAAAACCCTAAAGCTAAAACCAGTACAAACGCACGAACGATGTCATAAATAACTGTACCACCGATAGTTGTTGTTGATAAACTACGGCACTAATTTTATTCAAGGGAAGAGATCCCATGACACCGTTAGAGCATGTTGTTTACATTCCACGGCAGTAATTGTTTTCACCTCAATAGACGTCAGTGATTGGTTGAAATTACCGAAATACGACAATTTTTTACATGAAATAACTTCGAATACAAAAATTTTTATCTGTTCTATAACACAAAATATACAAGTATACGAAGTTTGAAAGTGTTTCGGTACCAAAAACACTACATAAAACATAAATGAAAAATGTTGCCCGTCAAATCAGAAAGATCCAAATATTCGGATTTCTCGATATCCTCCAAAGATTATAAATAAAATCCATGCATCTGGAATTAAGCATTTTCTGAAATTTTAAAACTAAGTGAAAATTTTCAAATTTGGAATATTGATGAAATTTTTCACGCTGACTCTCAGAACCGCAGTAGTCAGTGAACATCATGTCATAGAAAGAGCATGGTAGCAGAAAGAGAGCAACATTTTAAATAAAACTTTATGTACTGTCACTAACCAGCAGTTCTCCCATGTGGTCTAGTGGTTAGGATTCCTGGTTTTCACCCAGGCGGCCCGGGTTCGATTCCCGGCATGGGAACGCTCATTATTTTGTTTGTCTTTTTTTTAGTTAGTTTAAGGTAGTATATTAAAGTTTCTAAGTTTAGATTTTATTTCACCCATTTCCTATATAGTTGTTACATTCGCTTCCGTTCTTGGGAATCGGGTGGTTGCATGATAACAACCATACTTCCCAACCACGTGGTTCTGGTTTCAGTCCCACTGCGTGGCACCTTGTGCACATATGTCTTCCACTATAGCCTCGGGCCAACCAAAGCATTGTGAGTGGATTTGGTAGATGGAAACTGGAAGAAGCCCCTCGTATATACATACCTAAAACCCTAAAGCTAAAACCAGTACAAACGCACGAACGATGTCATAAATAACAGTACCACCGATAGTTGTTGTTGACAAACTATGGCACTAATTTTATTCAAGGGAAAAGATCCCATGACACCGTTAGAGCATGTTGTTTACATTCCACGGCAGTAATTGTTTTCACCTCAATAGACGTCAGTGATTGGTTGAAATTACCGAAATACGACAATTTTTTACATGAAATAACTTCGAATACGAAAATTTTTATCCTTTCTATAACACAAGATATACAAGTATACGAAGTTTGAAAGTGTTTCGGTACCAAAACACTACATAAAACATAAATGAAAAATGTTGCCCGTCAAATCAGAAGGATCCAGATATTCGGATTTCTCGGTATCCTCCAAAGATTATAAATAAAATCCATGCATCTGGAAGTAAGCATTGGATCTATTTTAAAACGGGGGCGCCAGTGTTTTCTTAACGAAACACTAACGAAACACTTTGAAACTTGGGACACTGGTAGAATATGTCATATAAAACATCTTTTACTCTTAGCCTTCTTAACAAAAAAAAAAAGAGTTCGCAAGTTATTCCATATTAAAGTTGTCGTATTTCTGTAATTTCAACCAATCACTGACGTCTATTCAGCACAATAGAGTTACTGCTGGGCGGTCATAAAAATGTTATTCCCTGTGACATATTTCATCCGGTTTAACCGTAATTTATACGCATATATTGTTTATATAATAAATTACGCTGTGCGTATCTATGTGTGTAACAATTTTAGAGTTCGGATTCTAGAGTTAGGGTTAGTTCTAGGGTTAGGGTTACGGTTACGGTTAACAGTCTAGTTAGGGTTAGGGGATTAATACGATATACACCGTTACAGCGCTAACTGTTTTCAACTGAATAGACGTCAGTGATTAGTAGAAATTATCGAAATAAGACAATTTTTTACATGAAATAAATTCGAATACGAAAATATTTTTCTGTTCTATAACACAAAATAGATAAGTATACGAAGTTTGAAAGTCTTTCCGTACCAAAAACACTACATAAAACATAAATGAAAACTGGCGCCCCCGTTTTAAAATAGATCCTAAGCATTTTCTGAAATTTTAAAACTAAGTGAAAATTTTCAAATTTGGAATATTGATGAAATTTTGCACGCTGACTCTCAGAACCGCAGTAGTCAGTGAACATTATGTCATAGAAAGAGCATGGTAGCAGAAAGAGAGCAATATTTTAAATAAAACTTTATGTACTGTCTCGAACCAGCAGCTCTCCCATGTGGTCTAGTGGTTAGGATACCTGGCTTTCACCCAGGCGGCCCGGGTTCGATTCCCGGCATGGGAACGCTCATTATTTTTTTGTTTTTTTTTTACTTAGTTTAAGGTAGTATATTAAAGTTTCTAAGTTTAGATTTAAATTCACCCATTTCCTATATAGTTGTTACATTCGCTTCCGTTCTTGGGAATCGGGTGGTTGCATGATAACAACCTTACTTCCCAACCACGTGGTTCTGGTTTCAGTCCCACTGCGTGGCACCTTGTGCACATATGTCTTCCACTATAGCCTCGGGCCAACCAAAGCATTGTGAGTGGATTTGGTAGATGGAAACTGGAAGAAGCCCCTCGTATATACATACCTATATATATATATATATATATATATATATACTCTTTTACTTGTTTCAGTGTTTTGAAAGTGGCCATGCTGGAGCACCGCCTTTAGTCGAGCAAATCGACCTCAGGATTTATTCTTTGGAAGCCTAGTACTTATTCTATCGGTCTCTTTTGCCGAATCGCTAAGTTACGGGGATGTAAACACACCAGTGACATTTGAAAAAAATTAATTCGTAATAGGTTATAAAACGATGCTGTATAATGTTTTATTTTTTTTATTAATTCCTAATTTCTTCAAATAATCTCTTTTTCTTTGTGTCACAATCACTGCTAGGATGTTGTTTCTGTCCAAGGGGTAGATTTTAATTATTTAAGAAATTTACGTCGATTATGGCAAATTACTTAAAACAAATTTATTAACGTGATTCATTACAAAGAGGAAAAAATAAATAAAAAAAGTAAACGTTCCCATGCCGGGAATCGAACCCGGGCCGCCTGGGTGAAAGCCAGGAATCCTAACCACTAGACCACATGGGAGTGCCGCTTCAGATCTCTATTACTTATACCTTTATCAAAAGTATGTCCTTCTTATCAGTTGATGTCAAAGCTGCTGGCTGCTTTTATGTCACCTTCTTTGATTAAGTGAGGCGTCTCGAATAAAGTACATTGCTCAGAAACGCTAACATAAATTATGCATCCTATTTAAAGTCCAAATTGTTTGTATTTCTTAATCCCTTCACCAAATTCGAACCCGATATTGTTTTAAACTTTAAAATGAAAAACAAAAGTCTGTAAGGAAAACTTTCTGTCTATCTTATCTGTCTGTCTATTTCTCTCAGTCTCGCTTCCCCTCTCGCTTGCCTCACAGCTCTCTAGTCTGACAGCTTTCTCGCCTCCTCTCTCTTACGTCTCCTCCCTCTCTCGCCCCTTCTCTCTCTCTCTCTCTCTCTCGTCTCCCCTCTCTGTCGCCTCACCGCTCTCCCGCTTCACGACTCTCTCGCCTCACCGCTCTTTCGCCTCCTCTCTCTCGCCTCCCCTCTCTCTTGCCTCCCCCTTTTGCAGTTCCTCTCTCTCTCACCTCCTCTCTCTCGCCTCGCTCTCTCTCGCTTCGCTCTCTCTCGCCTCGCTCTCTCTCGCTTCGCTCTCTCTCGCCTCACGCTTCTCACGATGAAAATCTTAAGCGATTGTAAACTTATTAAATATTCGGATCTTTTTGGTTTGACGGCCAACACTTGTTTTCTTAACTAAACACTTTCAAACTTGGGACACTGGTAGAATGTGTCATATAAAACAACATTTTCTCTTAGCCTTCTTAACAAAAAATTGTACATCGCAAGTTATTTCATGTTAAAGTTGTCGTATTTCTGTAATTTCAACCAATCACTGACGTCTATTCAGCTGAATACAGTTACTGCTGATTTTGTAAACAATAATTTTTGCCGGTGTCAAGAGTGTTATTCCCTGTTTAATTATATCATTGTTCCCTAGTAAGGGTTTAGGGTTATATGGTTAGGGTTCGAGTTTTAGATTTAGGGTTAGGGTTGGGTTTAGGGTTGGGGTTAGGGTTAGGGTTATGGTTATGAGTTATAGGGTTTTATGGTTAGGGTTATGAGTGAGGTTATGGCAAAAATAATAATAACCCTAACCGTAACCCTAAAACTAAACCTAACTCTAAAACCCGAACCCTAACCCTAAAACCCTAAAGCTAAAACCAGTACAAACGCACGAACGATGTCATAAATAACTGTACCACCGATAGTTGTTGTTGATAAACTACGGCACTAATTTTATTCAAGGGAAGAGATCCCATGACACCGTTAGAGCATGTTGTTTACATTCCACGGCAGTAATTGTTTTCACCTCAATAGACGTCAGTGATTGGTTGAAATTACCGAAATACGACAATTTTTTACATGAAATAACTTCGAATACAAAATTTTTTATCTGTTCTATAACACAAAATATACAAGTATACGAAGTTTGAAAGTGTTTCGGTACCAAAAATACTACATAAAACATAAATGAAAAATGTTGCCCGTCAAATCAGAAAGATCCAAATATTCGGATTTCTCGTTATCCTCCAAAGATTATAAATAAAATCCATGCATCTGGAATTAAGCATTTTCTGAAATTTTAAAACTA
>NW_028315412.1:67500-70000 GCF_046866305.1 Octopus bimaculoides
GATAAACTACGGCATTAATTTTATTCAAGGGAAGAGATCCCATGACACCGTTAGAGCATGTTGTTTACATTCCACGGCAGTAATTGTTTTCACCTCAATAGACGTCAGTGATTGGTTGAAATTACCGAAATACGACAATTTTTTACATGAAATAACTTCGAATACAAACATTTTTATCTGTTCTATAACACAAAATATACAAGTATACGAAGTTTGAAAGTGTTTCGGTACCAAAAACACTACATAAAACATAAATGAAAAATGTTGCCCGTCAAATCAGAAAGATCCAAATATTCGGATTTCTCGATATCCTCCAAAGATTATAAATAAAATCCATGCATCTGGAATTAAGCATTTTCTGAAATTTTAAAACTAAGTGAAAATTTTCAAATTTGGAATATTGATGAAATTTTTCACGCTGACTCTCAGAACCGCAGTAGTCAGTGAACATCATGTCATAGAAAGAGCATGGTAGCAGAAAGAGAGCAACATTTTAAATAAAACTTTATGTACTGTCACTAACCAGCAGTTCTCCCATGTGGTCTAGTGGTTAGGATTCCTGGTTTTCACCCAGGCGGCCCGGGTTCGATTCCCGGCATGGGAACGCTCATTATTTTGTTTGTCTTTTTTTTAGTTAGTTTAAGGTAGTATATTAAAGTTTCTAAGTTTAGATTTTATTTCACCCATTTCCTATATAGTTGTTACATTCGCTTCCGTTCTTGGGAATCGGGTGGTTGCATGATAACAACCATACTTCCCAACCACGTGGTTCTGGTTTCAGTCCCACTGCGTGGCACCTTGTGCACATATGTCTTCCACTATAGCCTCGGGCCAACCAAAGCATTGTGAGTGGATTTGGTAGATGGAAACTGGAAGAAGCCCCTCGTATATACATACCTAAAACCCTAAAGCTAAAACCAGTACAAACGCACGAACGATGTCATAAATAACAGTACCACCGATAGTTGTTGTTGACAAACTATGGCACTAATTTTATTCAAGGGAAAAGATCCCATGACACCGTTAGAGCATGTTGTTTACATTCCACGGCAGTAATTGTTTTCACCTCAATAGACGTCAGTGATTGGTTGAAATTACCGAAATACGACAATTTTTTACATGAAATAACTTCGAATACGAAAATTTTTATCCTTTCTATAACACAAGATATACAAGTATACGAAGTTTGAAAGTGTTTCGGTACCAAAACACTACATAAAACATAAATGAAAAATGTTGCCCGTCAAATCAGAAGGATCCAGATATTCGGATTTCTCGGTATCCTCCAAAGATTATAAATAAAATCCATGCATCTGGAAGTAAGCATTGGATCTATTTTAAAACGGGGGCGCCAGTGTTTTCTTAACGAAACACTAACGAAACACTTTGAAACTTGGGACACTGGTAGAATATGTCATATAAAACATCTTTTACTCTTAGCCTTCTTAACAAAAAAAAAAAGAGTTCGCAAGTTATTCCATATTAAAGTTGTCGTATTTCTGTAATTTCAACCAATCACTGACGTCTATTCAGCACAATAGAGTTACTGCTGGGCGGTCATAAAAATGTTATTCCCTGTGACATATTTCATCCGGTTTAACCGTAATTTATACGCATATATTGTTTATATAATAAATTACGCTGTGCGTATCTATGTGTGTAACAATTTTAGAGTTCGGATTCTAGAGTTAGGGTTAGTTCTAGGGTTAGGGTTACGGTTACGGTTAACAGTCTAGTTAGGGTTAGGGGATTAATACGATATACACCGTTACAGCGCTAACTGTTTTCAACTGAATAGACGTCAGTGATTAGTAGAAATTATCGAAATAAGACAATTTTTTACATGAAATAAATTCGAATACGAAAATATTTTTCTGTTCTATAACACAAAATAGATAAGTATACGAAGTTTGAAAGTCTTTCCGTACCAAAAACACTACATAAAACATAAATGAAAACTGGCGCCCCCGTTTTAAAATAGATCCTAAGCATTTTCTGAAATTTTAAAACTAAGTGAAAATTTTCAAATTTGGAATATTGACGAAATTCTGCACGCTGACTCTCAGAACCGCAGTAGTCAGTGAACATTATGTCATAGAAAGAGCATGGTAGCAGAAAGAGAGCAATATTTTAAATAAAACTTTATGTACTGTCTCGAACCAGCAGCTCTCCCATGTGGTCTAGTGGTTAGGATTCCTGGCTTTCACCCAGGCGGCCCGGGTTCGATTCCCGGCATGGGAACGCTCATTATTTTTTTGTTTTTTTTTTACTTAGTTTAAGGTAGTATATTAAAGTTTCTAAGTTTAGATTTAAATTCACCCATTTCCTATATAGTTGTTACATTCGCTTCCGATCTTGGGAATCGGGTGATTGCATGATAACAACCTTACTTCCCAACCACGTGGTTCTGGTTTCAGTCCCACTGCGTGGCACCTTGTGCACATATGTCTTCCACTATAGCCTCGGGCCAACCAAAGCATTGTGAGTGGATTTGGTAGAT
>NW_028315413.1:0-65000 GCF_046866305.1 Octopus bimaculoides
ATTTACGTGTTTCTATATTTATATTTACGTGTTTCTATATCTATATTTACGTGTTTCTATTTCTATATTTACGTGTTTCTATATTTATATTTCTATATATTTATATTTATATATTTCTATATATTTATATTTATATATTTCTATATATTTCTATATATTTATATTTATATATTTCTATATTTCTATTTCTATATTTATATTTACGTGTTTCTATATTTATATTTACGTGTTTCTATATCTATATTTACGTGTTTCTATATTTATATTTACGTGTTTCTATATCTCTATTTACGTGTTTCTATATCTATATTTACGTGTTTCTATTTCTATATATACGTGTTTCTATTTCTATATTTACGTGTTTCTATTTCTATATTTACGTGTTTCTATATTTATATTTCTATATATTTATATTTATATATTTCTATATATTTATATTTATATATTTCTATAATATTTCTATATTTATATTTACGTGTTTCTATATTTATATCTACGTGTTTCTATATCTCTATTTACGTGTTTCTATATCTCTATTTACGTGTTTCTATATCTCTATTTACGTGTTTCTATATCTATATTTACGTGTTTCTATATCTATATTTACGTGTTTCTATATCTATATTTACGTGTTTCTATATCTATATTTACGTGTTTCTATTTCTATATTTACATATTTCTATAAATTTATATTTCTATATTTATATTTCTATATTTATATCTACGTGTTTCTATATCTCTATTTACGTGTTTCTATATCTATATTTACGTGTTTCTATATCTATATTTACGTGTTTCTATATCTATATTTACGTGTTTCTATATCTATATTTACGTGTTTCTATATCTATATTTACGTGTTTCTATATCTATATTTACGTGTTTCTATTTCTATATTTCTATATTTATATTTCTATATTTATATTTACGTGTTTCTATATTTATATTAACGTGTTTCTATATTTATATTAACGTGTTTATATATTTATATTTACGTGTTTCTATATCTATATTTACGTGTTTCTATATCTATATTTACGTGTTTCTATTTCTATATATTTACGTGTTTCTATATCTATATTTACGTGTTTCTATATTTATGTTTCTATAGAAACACGTAAATATAGATATAGAAACACGTAAATATAGATATAGAAACACGTAAATATAGAAATAGAAACACGTAAATATAGATATAGAAACACGTAAATATAAATATAGAAACACGTAAATATAAATATAGAAACACGTAAATAGAAATATAGAAATATATAAATAGAAATATAGAAATATAAATATAGAAACATGTAAATATAAATATAGAAACATGTAAATATAGAAACACGTAAATATAGATATAGAAACACGTAAATATAGAAACACGTAAATGTAGATATAGAAACACGTAAATATAGATATAGAAACACGTAAATATAAATATAGAAACACGTAAATATAAATATAGGAACACGTAAATATAAATATAGAAACACGTAAATATAAATATAGAAACACGTAAATATAAATATAGAAATACGTAAATATAAATATAGAAATACATAAATAGAAATATATAAATATAAATATAGAAATATAGAAATATAAATAGAGAAACATGTACGTATAAATATAGAAACATGTAAATATAGAAATAGAAACACGTAAATATAGATATAGAAACACGTAAATATAGATATAGAAACACGTAAATATAGATATAGAAACACGTAAATATAGATATAGAAACACGTAAATATAGATATAGAAACACGTAAATATAAATATAGAAACACGTAAATATAAATATAGAAATATATAAATAGAAATATAGAAATATAAATATAGAAACATGTAAATATAAATATAGAAACATGTAAATATAGAAACACGTAAATATAGATATAGAAACACGTAAATATAGATATAGAAACACGTAAATATAAATATAGAAACACGTAAATATAAATATAGAAATATAGAAATAGAAATATAGAAATATAAATATAGAAACATGTAAATATAAATATAGAAACACGTAAATATAGATATAGAAACACGTAAATATAGATATAGAAACACGTAAATATAGATATAGAAACACTTAATTATAGATATAGAAACACGTAAATATAGATATAGAAACACGTAAATATAGATATAGAAACACGTAAATATAAATATAGAAACACGTAAATATAAATATAGAAACACGTAAATATAAATATAGAAACACGTAAATATAAATATAGAAACACGTAAATATAAATATAGAAACACGTAAATATAAATATAGAAATATAGAAATATAAATATAGAAACATGTAAATATAAATATAGAAACATGTAAATATAGAAACACGTAAATATAGATATAGAAACACGTAAATATAGATATAGAAACACGTAAATATAGAATTAGAAACACGTAAATATAAATATAGAAACACGTAAATATAAATATAGAAACACGTAAATATAAATATAGAAATATATAAATAGAAATATAGAAACATGTAAATATAAATATAGAAACATGTAAATATAGAAACACGTAAATATAGATATAGAAACACGTGAATATAGATATAGAAACACGTGAATATAGATATAGAAACACGTAAATATAGATATAGAAACACGTAAATATAGATATAGAAACACGTAAATATAAATATAGAAACACGTAAATATAAATATAGAAACACGTAAATATAAATATAGAAACACGTAAATATAAATATAGAAATATATAGAAATATATAAATATAAATATATAGAAATATAAATATAGAAATATATAAATATAGAAATATATAAATATAGAAACATATAAATATAGAAACACGTAAATATAAATATAGAAATACGTAAATATAGATATAGAAACACGTAAATATAGATATAGAAACACATAAATATAGATATAGAAACACGTAAATATAGATATAGAAACACGTAAATATAGATATAGAAACACGTAGATATAGATATAGAAACACGTAAATATAGATATAGAAACACGTAAATATAAATATAGAAACACGTAAATATAAATATAGAAACACGTAAATATATATATAGAAATATATAAATAGAAATATAGAAATATAAATATAGAAACATGTAAATATAAATATAGAAACATGTAAATATAGAAACACGTAAATATAGATATAGAAACACGTAAATATAAATATAGAAACACGTAAATATAAATATAGAAACACGTAAATATAAATATATAAATAGAAATATAGAAATATAAATATAGAAACATGTAAATATAAAAATAGAAACATGTAAATATAGAAACACGTAAATATAGATATAGAAACACGTAAATATAGATATAAAAACACGTAAATATAAATATGGAAACACGTAAATATAAATATAGAAACACGTAAATATAAATATAGAACACGTAAATATAATATAGAAACACGTAAATATAAATATAGAAATATAGAAATATATAGAAATATATAAATATAAATATATAGAAATATAAATATAGAAACATATAAATATTGAAACACGTAAATATAAATATAGAAACACGTAAATATAAATATAGAAATACGTAAATATAAATATAGAAATACGTAAATATAGATATAGAAACACGTAAATATAAATATAGAAACACGTAAATATAGATATAGAAACACGTAAATATAGATATAGAAACACGTAAATATAGATATAGAAACACGTAAATATAGATATAGAAACACGTAAATATAGATATAGAAACACGTAAATATAAATATAGAAACACGTAAATAGAAATATAGAAATATATAAATAGAAATATAGAAACATGTAAATATAAATATAGAAACATGTAAATATAGAAACACGTAAATATAGATATAGAAACACGTAAATATAGATATAGAAACACGTAAATATAGATATAGAAACACGTTAATATAAATATAGAAACACGTAAATATAAATATAGAAACACGTAAATATAAATATAGAAACACGTAAATATAAATATAGAAATACGTAAATATAAATATAGAAATACACAAATATAAATATAGAAATATATAAATATAAATATAGAAATATAAATATAGAAATATAGAAATATAAATAGAGAAACATGTACATATAAATATAGAAACATGTAAATATAGAAATAGAAACACGTAAATATAGATATAGAAACACGTAAATATAAATATAGAAACACGTAAATATAAATATATAAATAGAAATATAAAAATATAAATATAGAAACATGTAAATATAAAAATAGAAACATGTAAATATAGAAACACATAAATATAGATATAGAAACACGTAAATATAGATATAGAAACACGTAAATATAGATATAGAAACACGCAAATATAGATATAGAAACACGCAAATATAGATATAGAAACACGTAAATATAAATATAGAAACACGTAAATATAAATATAGAAACACGTAAATATAAATGTAGAAACACGTAAATATAAATATAGAAATACGTAAATATAAATATAGAAACACGTAAATATAAATATAGAAACACGTAAATATAGATATAGAAACACGTAAATATAGATATAGAAACACGTAAATATAGATATAGAAACACGTAAATATAGATATAGAAACACGTAAATATAGATATAGAAACACGTAAATATAGATATAGAAACACGTAAATATAAATATAGAAACACGTAAATATAAATATAGAAATATATATAAATATATAAATATAAATATATAGAAATATAAATATAGAAACATATAAATATTGAAACACGTAAATATAAATATAGAAACACGTAAATATAAATATAGAAACACGTAAATATAGATATAGAAATACGTAAATATAGATATAGAAACACGTAAATATAGATATAGAAACACGTAAATATAGATATAGAAACACGTAAATATAGATATAGAAACACGTAAATATAAATATAGAAACACGTAAATATAAATATAGAAATATATAGAAATATATAAATATAAATATATAGAAATATAAATATAGAAACATATAAATATTGAAACACGTAAATATAAATATAAGAAACACGTAAATATAGATATAGAAACACGTAAATATAGATATAGAAACACGTAAATATAGATATAGAACCACGTAAATATAGATATAGAAACACGTAAATATAGATATAGAAACACGTAAATATAGATATAGAAACACGTAAATATAAATATAGAAACACGTAAATATAAATATAGAAATATATAAATAGAAATATAGAAACATGTAAATATAAATATAGAAACATGTAAATATAGAAACACGTAAATATAGATATAGAAACACGTAAATATAGATATAGAAACACGTAAATGTAGATATAGAAACACGTAAATATAGATATAGAAACACGTTAATATAAATATAGAAACACGTAAATATAAATATAGAAACACGTAAATATAAATATAGAAATACGTAAATATAAATATAGAAATACATAAATATAAATATAGAAATATATAAATATAAATATAGAAATATAAATATAGAAATATAGAAATATAAATAGAGAAACATGTACATATAAATATAGAAACATGTACATATAGAAATAGAAACACGTAAATATAGATATAGAAACACGTAAATATAGATATAGAAACCCGTAAATATAAATATAGAAACACGTAAATATAAATATAGAAACACGTAAATATAAATATAGAAACTCGTAAATATAAATATAGAAACACGAAAATATAAATATATAAATATATAAATAGAAATATAGAAATATAAATATAGAAACATGTAAATATAAAATAGAAACATGTAAATATAGAAACACGTAAATATAGATATAGAAACACGTAAATATAGATATAGAAACACGCAAATATAGATATAGAAACACGTAAATATAGATATAGAAACACGTAAATATAAATATAGAAACACGTAAATATAAATATAGAAACACGTAAATATAGATATAGAAACACGTAAATATAAATATAGAAACACGTAAATATAGATATAGAAACACGTAAATATAGATATAGAAACACGTAAATATAGATATAGAAACACGTAAATATAGATATAGAAACACGTAAATATAGATATAGAAACACGTAAATATAGAAATAGAAACACGTAAATATAGATATAGAAACACGTAAATATAGATATAGAATCACGTAAATATAGATATAGAAACACGTAAATATAAATATAGAAACACGTAAATATAAATATAGAAACACGTAAATAGAAATATAGAAATATATAAATAGAAATATAGAAATATAAATATAGAAACATGTAAATATAGAAACACGTAAATATAGATATAGAAACACGTAAATATAGAAACACGTAAATGTAGATATAGAAACACGTAAATATAGATATAGAAACACGTAAATATAGATATAGAAACACGTAAATATAGATATAGAAACACGTAAATATAGAAATAGTAACACGTAAATATAGATATAGAAACACGTAAATATAGATATAGAAACACGTAAATATAGATATAGAAACACGTAAATATAAATATAGAAACACGTAAATATAAATATAGAAACACGTAAATAGAAATATAGAAATATATAAATAGAAATATAGAAATATAAATATAGAAACATGTAAATATAAATATAGAAACATGTAAATATAGAAACACGTAAATATAGATATAGAAACACGTAAATATAGAAACACGTAAATGTAGATATAGAAACACGTAAATATAGATATAGAAACACGTAAATATAAATATAGAAACACGTAAATATAAATATAGAAACACGTAAATATAGATATAGAAACACGTAAATATAGATATAGAAACACGTAAATGTAGATATAGAAACACGTAAATGTAGATATAGAAACACGTAAATATAGATATAGAAAAACGTTAATATAAATATAGAAACACGTAAATATAAATATAGAAACACGTAAATATAAATATAGAAATACGTAAATATAAATATAGAAATACATAAATATAAATATAGAAATATATAAATATAAATATAGAAATATAAATATAGAAATATAGAAATATAAATAGAGAAACATGTACATATAAATATAGAAACATGTACATATAGAAATAGAAACACGTAAATATAGATATAGAAACACGTAAATATAGATATAGAAACACGTAAATATAAATATAGAAACACGTAAATATAAATATAGAAACACGTAAATATAAATATAGAAACACGTAAATATAAATATAGAAACACGAAAATATAAATATATAAATAGAAATATAGAAATATAAATATAGAAACATGTAAATATAAAAATAGAAACATGTAAATATAGAAACACGTAAATATAGATATAGAAACACGTAAATATAGATATAGAAACACGTAAATATAGATATAGAAACACGCAAATATAGATATAGAAACACGTAAATATAAATATAGAAACACGTAAATATAAATATAGAAACACGTAAATATAAATATAGAAACACGTAAATATAAATAAAGAAATACGTAAATATAGATATAGAAACACGTAAATATAAATATAGAAACACGTAAATATAGATATAGAAACACGTAAATATAGATATAGAAACACGTAAATATAGATATAGAAACACGTAAATATAGATATAGAAACACGTAAATATAGAAATAGAAACACGTAAATATAGATATAGAAACACGTAAATATAGATATAGAATCACGTAAATATAGATATAGAAACACGTAAATATAAATATAGAAACACGTAAATATAAATATAGAAACACGTAAATAGAAATATAGAAATATATAAATAGAAATATAGAAATATAAATATAGAAACATGTAAATATAAATATAGAAACATGTAAATATAGAAACACGTAAATATAGATATAGAAACACGTAAATATAGAAACACGTAAATGTAGATATAGAAACACGTAAATATAGATATAGAAACACGTAAATATAGATATAGAAACACGTAAATATAGAAATAGAAACACGTAAATATAGATATAGAAACACGTAAATATAGATATAGAAACACGTAAATATAAATATAGAAACACGTAAATATAAATATAGAAACACGTAAATAGAAATATATAAATAGAAATATAGAAATATAAATATAGAAACATGTAAATATAAATATAGAAACATGTAAATATAGAAACACGTAAATATAGATATAGAAACACGTAAATATAGAAACACGTAAATGTAGATATAGAAACACGTAAATATAGATATAGAAACACGTAAATATAAATATAGAAACACGTAAATATAAATATAGAAACACGTAAATATAAATATAGAAACACGTAAATATAAATATAGAAATACGTAAATATAAATATAGAAATACATAAATAGAAATATATAAATATAAATATAGAAATATAAATATAGAAATATAGAAATATAAATAGAGAAACATGTACGTATAAATATAGAAACATGTAAATATAGAAATAGAAACACGTAAATATAGATATAGAAACACGTAAATATAGATATAGAAACACGTAAATATAGATATAGAAACACGTAAATATAGATATAGAAACACGTAAATATAAATATAGAAACACGTAAATATAAATATAGAAACACGTAAATATAAATATAGAAATATATAAATAGAAATATAGAAATATAAATATAGAAACATGTAAATATAAATATAGAAACATGTAAATATAGAAACACGTAAATATAGATATAGAAACACGTAAATATAGATATAGAAACACGTAAATATAGATATAGAAACACGTAAATATAGATATAGAAACACGTAAATATAAATATAGAAACACGTAAATATAAATATAGAAACACGTAAATATAAATATAGAAATATATAAATAGAAATATAGAAATATAAATATAGAAACATGTAAATATAAATATAGAAACATGTAAATATAGAAACACGTAAATATAGATATAGAAACACGTAAATATAGATATAGAAACACGTAAATATAGATATAGAAACACTTAATTATAGATATAGAAACACGTAAATATAGATATAGAAACACGTAAATATAGATATAGAAACACGTAAATATAGATATAGAAACACGTAAATGTGAAACACTTAATTATAGATATAGAAACACGTAAATATAGATATAGAAACACGTAAATATAGATATAGAAACACGTAAATATAGATATAGAAACACGTAAATGTAAATATAGAAACACGTAAATATAAATATAGAAACACGTAAATATAAATATAGAAATATATAAATAGAAATATAGAAATATAAATATAGAAACATGTAAATATAAATATAGAAACATGTAAATATAGAAACACGTAAATATAGATATAGAAACACGTAAATATAGATATAGAAACACGTAAATATAGAATTAGAAACACGTAAATATAAATATAGAAACACGTAAATATAAATATAGAAACACGTAAATATAAATATAGAAATATATAAATAGAAATATAGAAATATAAATATAGAAACATGTAAATATAAATATAGAAACATGTAAATATAGAAACACGTAAATATAGATATAGAAACACGTAAATATAGATATAGAAACACGTAAATATAGATATAGAAACACGTAAATATAGATATAGAAACACGTAAATATAAATATAGAAACACGTAAATATAAATATAGAAACACGTAAATATAAATATAGAAATATAGAAATATATAGAAATATATAAATATAAATATATAGAAATATAAATATAGAAATATATAAATATAGAAATATATAAATATAGAAACATATAAATATAGAAACATATAAATATAGAAACACGTAAATATAAATATAGAAACACGTAAATATAGATATAGAAACACGTAAATATAGATATAGAAACACGTAAATATAGATATAGAAACACGTAAATATAGATATAGAAACACGTAAATATAGATATAGAAACACGTAAATATAGATATAGAAACACGTAGATATAGATATAGAAACACGTAAATATAGATATAGAAACACGTAAATATAAATATAGAAACACGTAAATATAAATATAGTAACACGTAAATATATATATAGAAATATATAAATAGAAATATAGAAATATAAATATAGAAACATGTAAATATAAATATAGAAACATGTAAATATAGAAACACGTAAATATAGATATAGAAACACGTAAATATAGATATAGAAACATGTAAATATAAATATAGAAACACGTAAATATAAATATAGAAACACGTAAATATAAATATATAAATATATAAATAGAAATATAGAAATATAAATATAGAAACATGTAAATATAAAAATAGAAACATGTAAATATAGAAACACGTAAATATAGATATAGAAACACGTAAATATAGATATAGAAACACGTAAATATAGATATAAAAACACGTAAATATAAATATAGAAACACGTAAATATAAATATAGAAACACGTAAATATAAATATAGAAACACGTAAATATAAATATAGAAACACGTAAATATAAATATAGAAATATAGAAATATATAGAAATATATAAATATAAATATATAGAAATATAAATATAGAAACATATAAATATTGAAACACGTAAATATAAATATAGAAATACGTAAATATAAATATAGAAATACGTAAATATAGATATAGAAACACGTAAATATAAATATAGAAACACGTAAATATAGATATAGAAACACGTAAATATAGATATAGAAACACGTAAATATAGATATAGAAACACGTAAATATAGATATAGAAACACGTAAATATAGATATAGAAACGCGTAAATATAGATATAGAAACACGTAAATATAAATATAGAAACACGTAAATATAAATATAGAAATATATAAATATAGAAACACGTAAATATAGATATAGAAACACGTAAATATAGATATAGAAACACGTTAATATAAATATAGAAACACGTAAATATAAATATAGAAACACGTAAATATAAATATAGAAACACGTAAATATAAATATAGAAATACGTAAATATAAATATAGAAATACATAAATATAAATATAGAAATATAGAAATATAAATATAGAAATATAAATATAGAAATATAGAAATATAAATAGAGAAACATGTACATATAAATATAGAAACATGTAAATATAGAAATAGAAACACGTAAATATAGATATAGAAACACGTAAATATAAATATAGAAACACGTAAATATAAATATAGAAACACGTAAATATAAATATATAAATATATAAATAGAAATATAAAAATATAAATATAGAAACATGTAAATATAAAAATAGAAACATGTAAATATAGAAACACATAAATATAGATATAGAAACACGTAAATATAGATATAGAAACACGTAAATATAGATATAGAAACACGCAAATATAGATATAGAAACACGTAAATATAGATATAGAAACACGTAAATATAAATATAGAAACACGTAAATATAAATATAGAAACACGTAAATATAAATGTAGAAACACGTAAATATAAATATAGAAATACGTAAATATAAATATAGAAATACGTAAATATAGATATAGAAACACGTAAATATAAATATAGAAACACGTAAATATAGATATAGAAACACGTAAATATAGATATAGAAACACGTAAATATAGATATAGAAACACGTAAATATAGATATAGAAACACGTAAATATAGATATAGAAACACGTAAATATAGATATAGAAACACGTAAATATAGATATAGAAACACGTAAATATAGATATAGAAACACGTAAATATAAATATAGAAACACGTAAATATAAATATAGAAACACGTAAATATAAATATAGAAACACGTAAATATAAATATAGAAACACGTAAATATAAATATAGAAATATAAATATAGAAACATGTAAATATAAATATAGAAACATGTAAATATAGAAACACGTAAATATAGATATAGAAACACGTAAATATAGATATAGAAACACATAAATGTAGATATAGAAACACGTAAATGTAGATATAGAAACACGTAAATGTAGATATAGAAACACGTAAATATAGATATAGAAACACGTTAATATAAATATAGAAACACGTAAATATAAATATAGAAACACGTAAATATAAACATAGAAACACGTAAATATAAATATAGAAATACGTAAATATAAATAGAGAAATACATAAATATAAATATAGAAATATATAAATATAAATATAGAAATATAGAAATATAAATAGAGAAACATGTACATATAAATATAGAAACATGTAAATATAGAAATAGAAACACGTAAATATAGATATAGAAACACGTAAATATAGATATAGAAACACGTAAATATAGATATAGAAACACGTAAATATAGATATAGAAACACGTAAATATAGATATAGAAACACGTAAATATAAATATAGAAACACGTAAATATAAATATAGAAACACGTAAATAAAAATATAGAAATATATAAATAGAAATATAGAAATATAAATATAGACACATGTAAATATAAATATAGAAACATGTAAATATAAATATAGAAACATGTAAATATAGAAACACGTAAATATAGATATAGAAACACGTAAATATAGATATAGAAACACGTAAATATAGATATAGAAACACGTAAATATAGATATAGAAACACGTAAATATAGATATAGAAACACGTAAATATAGATATAGAAACACGTAAATATAAATGTAGAAACACGTAAATATAAATATAGAAGCACGTAAATATAAATATAGAAATATATAAATAGAAATATAGAAATATAAATATAGAAATATAAAAATATATATAAATATATAAATATAAATATATAGAAATATAAATATAGAAATATATAAATATAGAAATATATAAATATAGAAATATATAAATATAGAAACATATAAATATAGAAACATATAAATATAGAAACACGTAAATATAAATATAGAAACACGTAAATATAAATATAGAAATACGTAAATATAAATATAGAAATACGTAAATATAGATATAGAAACACGTAAATATAGATATAGAAACACGTAAATATAGATATAGAAACACGTAAATATAGATATAGAAACACGTAAATATAGATATAGAAACACGTAAATATAGATATAGAAACACGTAGATATAGATATAGAAACACGTAAATATAGATATAGAAACACGTAAATATAAATACAGAAACACGTAAATATAGCTATAGAAACACGTAAATATATATATAGAAATATATAAATAGAAATATAGAAATATAAATATAGAAACATGTAAATATAAATATAGAAACATGTAAATATAGAAACACGTAAATATAGATATAGAAACACGTAAATATAGATATAGAAACACGTAAATATAAATATAGAAACACGTAAATATAAATATAGAAACACGTAAATATAAATATATAAATAGAAATATAGAAATATAAATATAGAAACATGTAAATATAAAAATAGAAACATGTAAATATAGAAACACGTAAATATAGATATAGAAACACGTAAATATAGATATAGAAACACGTAAATATAGATATAGAAACACGTAAATATAGATATAGAAACACGTAAATATAGATATAAAAACACGTAAATATAAATATAGAAACACGTAAATATAAATATAGAAACACGTAAATATAAATATAGAAACACGTAAATATAAATATAGAAATATAGAAATATATAGAAATATATAAATATAAATATATAGAAATATAAATATAGAAACATATAAATATTGAAACACGTAAATATAAATATAGAAACACGTAAATATAAATATAGAAACACGTAAATATAAATATAGAAATACGTAAATATAAATATAGAAATACGTAAATATAGATATAGAAACACGTAAATATAAATATAGAAACACGTAAATATAGATATAGAAACACGTAAATATAGATATAGAAACACGTAAATATAGATATAGAAACACGTAAATATAGATATAGAAACACGTAAATATAGATATAGAAACACGTAAATATAAATATAGAAACACGTAAATAGAAATATATAAATAGAAATATAGAAACATGTAAATATAAATATAGAAACATGTAAATATAGAAACACGTAAATATAGATATAGAAACACGTAAATATAGATATAGAAACACGTAAATATAGATATAGAAACACGTAAATATAGATATAGAAACACGTTAATATAAATATAGAAACACGTAAATATAAATATAGAAACACGTAAATATAAATATAGAAATACGTAAATATAAATATAGAAATATAGAAATATAAATAGAGAAACATGTACATATAAATATAGAAACATGTAAATATAGAAATAGAAACACGTAAATATAGATATAGAAACACGTAAATATAAATATAGAAACACGTAAATATAAATATAGAAACACGTAAATATAAATATATAAATATATAAATAGAAATATAGAAACATGTAAATATAAAAATAGAAACATGTAAATATAGAAACACATAAATATAGATATAGAAACACGTAAATATAGATATAGAAACACGTAAATATAGATATAGAAACACGCAAATATAGATATAGAAACACGTAAATATAGATATAGAAACACGTAAATATAAATATAGAAACACGTAAATATAAATATAGAAACACGTAAATATAAATGTAGAAACACGTAAATATAAATATAGAAATACGTAAATATAAATATAGAAATACGTAAATATAGATATAGAAACACGTAAATATAAATATAGAAACACGTAAATATAGATATAGAAACACGTAAATATAGATATAGAAACACGTAAATATAGATATAGAAACACGTAAATATAGATATAGAAACACGTAAATATAGATATAGAAACACGTAAATATAGATATAGAAACACGTAAATATAGATATAGAAACACGTAAATATAAATATAGAAACACGTAAATATAAATATAGAAACACGTAAATATAAATATAGAAATATATAAATAGAAATATAGAAATATAAATATAGAAACATGTAAATATAAATATAGAAACATGTAAATATAGAAACACGTAAATATAGATATAGAAACACGTAAATATAGATATAGAAACACGTAAATATAGATATAGAAACACGTAAATGTAGATATAGAAACACGTAAATGTAGATATAGAAACACGTAAATATAGATATAGAAACACGTTAATATAAATATAGAAACACGTAAATATAAATATAGAAACACGTAAATATAAATATAGAAACACGTAAATATAAATATAGAAATACGTAAATATAAATATAGAAATACATAAATATAAATATAGAAATATAAATAGAGAAACATGTACATATAAATATAGAAACATGTAAATATAGAAATAGAAACACGTAAATATAGATATAGAAACACGTAAATATAGATATAGAAACACGTAAATATAGATATAGAAACACGTAAATATAGATATAGAAACACGTAAATATAAATATAGAAACACGTAAATATAAATATAGAAACACGTAAATATAAATATAGAAATAGAAATATAGAAATATAAATATAGAAACATGTAAATATAAATATAGAAACATGTAAATATAAATATAGAAACATGTAAATATAGAAACACGTAAATATAGATATAGAAACACGTAAATATAGATATAGAAACACGTAAATATAGATATAGAAACACGTAAATATAGATATAGAAATACGTAAATATAGATATAGAAACACGTAAATATAGATATAGAAACACGTAAATATAAATATAGAAACACGTAAATATAAATATAGAAACACGTAAATATAAATATAGAAACACGTAAATATAAATATAGAAATATATAAATAGAAATATAGAAATATAAATATAGAAACATGTAAATATAGAAACACGTAAATATAGATATAGAAACACGTAAATATAGATATAGAAACACGTAAATATAGATATAGAAACACGTAAATATAAATATAGAAACACGTAAATATAAATATAGAAACACGTAAATATAAATATAGAAACACGTAAATATAAATATAGAAATATAAATATAGAAACATGTAAATATAAATATAGAAACATGTAAATATAGAAACACGTAAATATAGATATAGAAACACGTAAATATAGATATAGAAACACGTAAATATAGATATAGAAACACGTAAATATAGATATAGAAACACGTAAATATAAATATATAAACACGTAAATATAAATATAGAAACACGTAAATATAAATATAGAAACACGTAAATATAAATATAGAAATATATAAATATATCGAAATATATAAATATAAATATATAGAAATATAAATATAGAAATATAAATATAGAAATATATAAATATAGAAACATATAAATATAGAAACATATAAATATAGAAACACGTAAATATAAATATAGAAACACGTAAATATAAATATAGAAACACGTAAATATAAATATAGAAATACGTAAATATAGATATAGAAACACGTAAATATAGATATAGAAACACGTAAATATAGATATAGAAACACGTAAATATAGATATAGAAACACGTAAATATAGATATAGAAACACGTAAATATAGATATAGAAACACGTAGATATAGATATAGAAACACGTAAATATAGATATAGAAACACGTAAATATAGATATAGAAACACGTAAATATGGATATAGAAACACGTAAATATAGATATAGAAACACGTAAATATAAATATAGAAATACATAAATATAAATATAGAAATATAAATATAGAAATATAAATATAGAAACATGTACATATAAATATAGAAACATGTAAATATAGAAATAGAAACACGTAAATATAGATATAGAAACACGTAAATATGGACATAGAAACACGTAAATATAGATATAGAAACACGTAAATATAGATATAGAAACACGTAAATATAAATATAGAAACACGTAAATATAAATATAGAAACACGTAAATATAAATATAGAAATACATAAATATAAATATAAAAATACATAAATATAAATATAGAAATACATAAATATAAATATAGAAATATAAATATAGAAACCTGTAAATATAAATATAGAAACCTGTAAATATAGAAATAGAAACACGTAAATATAGAAATAGAAACACGTAAACATAGATATAGAAACACGTAAATATAGATATAGAAACACGTAAATATAGATATAGAAACACGTAAATATAGATATAGAAACACGTAAATATAAATATAGAAACACGTAAATATAAATATAGAAACACGTAAATATAAATATAGAAACACGTAAATATAAATATAGAAATATAAATATAGAAACATGTAAATATAAATATAGAAACATGTAAATATAGAAACACGTAAATATAGATATAGAAACACGTAAATATAGATATAGAAACACGTAAATATAGATATAGAAACACGTAAATATAGATATAGAAACACGTAAATATAGATATAGAAACACGTAAATATAAATATAGAAACACGTAAATATAAATATAGAAACACGTAAATATAAATATAGAAATACGTAAATATAAATATAGAAATACATAAATATAAATATAGAAATATATAAATATAAATATAGAAATATAGAAATATAAATAGAGAAACATGTACATATAAATATAGAAACATGTAAATATAGAAATAGAAACACGTAAATATAGATATAGAAACACGTATATATAGATATAGAAACACGTAAATATAGATATAGAAACACGTAAATATAAATATAGAAACACGTAAATATAAATATAGAAACACGTAAATATAAATATAGAAATATATAAATAGAAATATAGAAATATAAATATAGAAACATGTAAATATAAATATAGAAACATGTAAATATAAATATAGAAACATGTAAATATAGAAACACGTAAATATAGATATAGAAACACGTAAATATAGATATAGAAACACGTAAATATAGATATAGAAACACGTAAATATAGATATAGAAATACGTAAATATAGATATAGAAACACGTAAATATAGATATAGAAACACGTAAATATAAATATAGAAACACGTAAATATAAATATAGAAATATATAAATAGAAATATAGAAATATAAATATAGAAACATGTAAATATATAAACACGTAAATATAGATATAGAAACACGTAAATATAGATATAGAAACACGTAAATATAGATATAGAAACACGTAAATATAAATATAGAAACACGTAAATATAAATATAGAAACACGTAAATATAAATATAGAAACACGTAAATATAAATATAGAAACACGTAAATATAAATATAGAAATATAGAAATATATAGAAATATATAAATATAAATATATAGAAATATAAATATAGAAATATATAAATATAGAAATATATAAATATAGAAACATATAAATATAGAAACACGTAAATATAAATATAGAAACACGTAAATATAAATATAGAAATACGTAAATATAAATATAGAAATACGTAAATATAGATATAGAAACACGTAAATATAGATATAGAAACACGTAAATATAGATATAGAAACACGTAAATATAGATATAGAAACACGTAAATATAGATATAGAAACACGTAAATGTAGATATAGAAACACGTAAATATAGATATAGAAATATATAAATATAAATATAGAAACATGTAAATATAAATATAGAAACATGTAAATATAGAAACACGTAAATATAGATATAGAAACACGTAAATATAGATATAGAAACATGTAAATATAAATATAGAAACACGTAAATATAAATATAGAAACACGTAAATATAAATATATAAATAGAAATATAGAAATATAAATATAGAAACATGTAAATATAAAAATAGAAACATGTAAATATAGAAACACGTAAATATAGATATAGAAACACGTAAATATAGATATAGAAACACGTAAATATAGATATAGAAACACGTAAATATAGATATAGAAACACGTAAAAATAAATATAGAAACACGTAAATATAAATATAGAAACACGTAAATATAAATATAGAAATAGAAATATAGAAATATAAATATAGAAACATGTAAATATAAATATAGAAACATGTAAATATAAATATAGAAACATGTAAATATAGAAACACGTAAATATAGATATAGAAACACGTAAATATAGATATAGAAACACGTAAATATAGATATAGAAACACGTAAATATAGATATAGAAATACGTAAATATAGATATAGAAACACGTAAATATAGATATAGAAACACGTAAATATAAATATAGAAACACGTAAATATAAATATAGAAACACGTAAATATAAATATAGAAACACGTAAATATAAATATAGAAATATATAAATAGAAATATAGAAATATAAATATAGAAACATGTAAATATAGAAACACGTAAATATAGATATAGAAACACGTAAATATAGATATAGAAACACGTAAATATAGATATAGAAACACGTAAATATAAATATAGAAACACGTAAATATAAATATAGAAACACGTAAATATAAATATAGAAACACGTAAATATAAATATAGAAACACGTAAATATAAATATAGAAATATAAATATAGAAACATGTAAATATAAATATAGAAACATGTAAATATAGAAACACGTAAATATAGATATAGAAACACGTAAATATAGATATAGAAACACGTAAATATAGATATAGAAACACGTAAATATAGATATAGAAACACGTAAATATAAATATATAAACACGTAAATATAAATATAGAAACACGTAAATATAAATATAGAAACACGTAAATATAAATATAGAAATATATAAATATATAGAAATATATAAATATAAATATATAGAAATATAAATATAGAAATATAAATATAGAAATATATAAATATAGAAACATATAAATATAGAAACATATAAATATAGAAACACGTAAATATAAATATAGAAACACGTAAATATAAATATAGAAACACGTAAATATAAATATAGAAATACGTAAATATAGATATAGAAACACGTAAATATAGATATAGAAACACGTAAATATAGATATAGAAACACGTAAATATAGATATAGAAACACGTAAATATAGATATAGAAACACGTAAATATAGATATAGAAACACGTAGATATAGATATAGAAACACGTAAATATAGATATAGAAACACGTAAATATAGATATAGAAACACGTAAATATGGATATAGAAACACGTAAATATAGATATAGAAACACGTAAATATAGATATAGAAACACGTAAATATAAATATAGAAATACATAAATATAAATATAGAAATATAAATATAGAAATATAAATATAGAAACATGTACATATAAATATAGAAACATGTAAATATAGAAATAGAAACACGTAAATATAGATATAGAAACACGTAAATATGGACATAGAAACACGTAAATATAGATATAGAAACACGTAAATATAGATATAGAAACACGTAAATATAAATATAGAAACACGTAAATATAAATATAGAAACACGTAAATATAAATATAGAAATACATAAATAAAAATATAAAAATACATAAATATAAATATAGAAATACATAAATATAAATATAGAAATATAAATATAGAAACCTGTAAATATAAATATAGAAACCTGTAAATATAAATATAGAAATATATAAATAGAAATATAGAAATATAAATATAGAAACATGTAAATATAAATATAGAAACATGTAAATATAAATATAGAAACATGTAAATATAGAAACACGTAAATATAGATATAGAAACACGTAAATATAGATATAGAAACACGTAAATATAGATATAGAAACACGTAAATATAGATATAGAAATACGTAAATATAGATATAGAAACACGTAAATATAGATATAGAAACACGTAAATATAAATATAGAAACACGTAAATATAAATATAGAAATATATAAATAGAAATATAGAAATATAAATATAGAAACATGTAAATATATAAACACGTAAATATAGATATAGAAACACGTAAATATAGATATAGAAACACGTAAATATAGATATAGAAACACGTAAATATAAATATAGAAACACGTAAATATAAATATAGAAACACGTAAATATAAATATAGAAACACGTAAATATAAATATAGAAACACGTAAATATAAATATAGAAATATAGAAATATATAGAAATATATAAATATAAATATATAGAAATATAAATATAGAAATATATAAATATAGAAATATATAAATATAGAAACATATAAATATAGAAACACGTAAATATAAATATAGAAACACGTAAATATAAATATAGAAATACGTAAATATAAATATAGAAATACGTAAATATAGATATAGAAACACGTAAATATAGATATAGAAACACGTAAATGTAGATATAGAAACACGTAAATATAGATATAGAAATATATAAATATAAATATAGAAACATGTAAATATAAATATAGAAACATGTAAATATAGAAACACGTAAATATAGATATAGAAACACGTAAATATAGATATAGAAACATGTAAATATAAATATAGAAACACGTAAATATAAATATAGAAACACGTAAATATAAATATATAAATAGAAATATAGAAATATAAATATAGAAACATGTAAATATAAAAATAGAAACATGTAAATATAGAAACACGTAAATATAGATATAGAAACACGTAAATATAGATATAGAAACACGTAAATATAGATATAGAAACACGTAAATATAGATATAGAAACACGTAAAAATAAATATAGAAACACGTAAATATAAATATAGAAACACGTAAATATAAATATAGAAATAGAAATATAGAAATATAAATATAGAAACATGTAAATATAAATATAGAAACATGTAAATATAAATATAGAAACATGTAAATATAGAAACACGTAAATATAGATATAGAAACACGTAAATATAGATATAGAAACACGTAAATATAGATATAGAAATACGTAAATATAGATATAGAAACACGTAAATATAGATATAGAAACACGTAAATATAAATATAGAAACACGTAAATATAAATATAGAAACACGTAAATATAAATATAGAAACACGTAAATATAAATATAGAAATATATAAATAGAAATATAGAAATATAAATATAGAAACATGTAAATATAGAAACACGTAAATATAGATATAGAAACACGTAAATATAGATATAGAAACACGTAAATATAGATATAGAAACACGTAAATATAAATATAGAAACACGTAAATATAAATATAGAAACACGTAAATATAAATATAGAAACACGTAAATATAAATATAGAAACACGTAAATATAAATATAGAAATATAAATATAGAAACATGTAAATATAAATATAGAAACATGTAAATATAGAAACACGTAAATATAGATATAGAAACACGTAAATATAGATATAGAAACACGTAAATATAGATATAGAAACACGTAAATATAGATATAGAAACACGTAAATATAAATATATAAACACGTAAATATAAATATAGAAACACGTAAATATAAATATAGAAACACGTAAATATAAATATAGAAATATATAAATATATAGAAATATATAAATATAAATATATAGAAATATAAATATAGAAATATAAATATAGAAATATATAAATATAGAAACATATAAATATAGAAACATATAAATATAGAAACACGTAAATATAAATATAGAAACACGTAAATATAAATATAGAAACACGTAAATATAAATATAGAAATACGTAAATATAGATATAGAAACACGTAAATATAGATATAGAAACACGTAAATATAGATATAGAAACACGTAAATATAGATATAGAAACACGTAAATATAGATATAGAAACACGTAAATATAGATATAGAAACACGTAGATATAGATATAGAAACACGTAAATATAGATATAGAAACACGTAAATATAGATATAGAAACACGTAAATATGGATATAGAAACACGTAAATATAGATATAGAAACACGTAAATATAGATATAGAAACACGTAAATATAAATATAGAAATACATAAATATAAATATAGAAATATAAATATAGAAATATAAATATAGAAACATGTACATATAAATATAGAAACATGTAAATATAGAAATAGAAACACGTAAATATAGATATAGAAACACGTAAATATGGACATAGAAACACGTAAATATAGATATAGAAACACGTAAATATAGATATAGAAACACGTAAATATAAATATAGAAACACGTAAATATAAATATAGAAACACGTAAATATAAATATAGAAATACATAAATAAAAATATAAAAATACATAAATATAAATATAGAAATACATAAATATAAATATAGAAATATAAATATAGAAACCTGTAAATATAAATATAGAAACCTGTAAATATAGAAATAGAAACACGTAAATATAGAAATAGAAACACGTAAACATAGATATAGAAACACGTAAATATAGATATAGAAACACGTAAATATAGATATAGAAACACGTAAATATAGATATAGAAACACGTAAATATAAATATAGAAACACGTAAATATAAATATAGAAACACGTAAATATAAATATAGAAACACGTAAATATAAATATAGAAATATAAATATAGAAACATGTAAATATAAATATAGAAACATGTAAATATAGAAACACGTAAATATAGATATAGAAACACGTAAATATAGATATAGAAACACGTAAATATAGATATAGAAACACGTAAATATAGATATAGAAACACGTAAATATAGATATAGAAACACGTAAATATAAATATAGAAACACGTAAATATAAATATAGAAACACGTAAATATAAATATAGAAATACGTAAATATAAATATAGAAATACATAAATATAAATATAGAAATATATAAATATAAATATAGAAATATAGAAATATAAATAGAGAAACATGTACATATAAATATAGAAACATGTAAATATAGAAATAGAAACACGTAAATATAGATATAGAAACACGTATATATAGATATAGAAACACGTAAATATAGATATAGAAACACGTAAATATAAATATAGAAACACGTAAATATAAATATAGAAACACGTAAATATAAATATAGAAATATATAAATATAAATATAGAAATATATAAATAGAAATATAGAAATATAAATATAGAAACATGTAAATATAAATATAGAAACATGTAAATATAAATATAGAAACATGTAAATATAGAAACACGTAAATATAGATATAGAAACACGTAAATATAGATATAGAAACACGTAAATATAAATATAGAAACACGTAAATATAAATATAGAAACACGTAAATATAAATATAGAAACACGTAAATATAAATATAGAAACACGTAAATATAAATATAGAAACACGTAAATATAAATATAGAAATATAAATATAGAAACATGTAAATATAAATATAGAAACATGTAAATATAGAAACACGTAAATATAGATATAGAAACACGTAAATATAGATATAGAAACACGTAAATATAGATATAGAAACACGTAAATATAGATATAGAAACACGTAAATATAAATATATAAACACGTAAATATAAATATAGAAACACGTAAATATAAATATAGAAACACGTAAATATAAATATAGAAATATATAAATATATAGAAATATATAAATATAAATATATAGAAATATAAATATAGAAATATAAATATAGAAATATATAAATATAGAAACATATAAATATAGAAACATATAAATATAGAAACACGTAAATATAAATATAGAAACACGTAAATATAAATATAGAAACACGTAAATATAAATATAGAAATACGTAAATATAGATATAGAAACACGTAAATATAGATATAGAAACACGTAAATATAGATATAGAAACACGTAAATATAGATATAGAAACACGTAAATATAGATATAGAAACACGTAAATATAGATATAGAAACACGTAGATATAGATATAGAAACACGTAAATATAGATATAGAAACACGTAAATATAGATATAGAAACACGTAAATATGGATATAGAAACACGTAAATATAGATATAGAAACACGTAAATATAGATATAGAAACACGTAAATATAAATATAGAAATACATAAATATAAATATAGAAATATAAATATAGAAATATAAATATAGAAACATGTACATATAAATATAGAAACATGTAAATATAGAAATAGAAACACGTAAATATAGATATAGAAACACGTAAATATGGACATAGAAACACGTAAATATAGATATAGAAACACGTAAATATAGATATAGAAACACGTAAATATAAATATAGAAACACGTAAATATAAATATAGAAACACGTAAATATAAATATAGAAATACATAAATAAAAATATAAAAATACATAAATATAAATATAGAAATACATAAATATAAATATAGAAATATAAATATAGAAACCTGTAAATATAAATATAGAAACCTGTAAATATAGAAATAGAAACACGTAAATATAGAAATAGAAACACGTAAACATAGATATAGAAACACGTAAATATAGATATAGAAACACGTAAATATAGATATAGAAACACGTAAATATAGATATAGAAACACGTAAATATAAATATAGAAACACGTAAATATAAATATAGAAACACGTAAATATAAATATAGAAACACGTAAATATAAATATAGAAATATAAATATAGAAACATGTAAATATAAATATAGAAACATGTAAATATAGAAACACGTAAATATAGATATAGAAACACGTAAATATAGATATAGAAACACGTAAATATAGATATAGAAACACGTAAATATAGATATAGAAACACGTAAATATAGATATAGAAACACGTAAATATAAATATAGAAACACGTAAATATAAATATAGAAACACGTAAATATAAATATAGAAATACGTAAATATAAATATAGAAATACATAAATATAAATATAGAAATATATAAATATAAATATAGAAATATAAATAGAGAAACATGTACATATAAATATAGAAACATGTAAATATAGAAATAGAAACACGTAAATATAGATATAGAAACACGTATATATAGATATAGAAACACGTAAATATAGATATAGAAACACGTAAATATAAATATAGAAACACGTAAATATAAATATAGAAACACGTAAATATAAATATAGAAATATATAAATAGAAATATAGAAATATAAATATAGAAACATGTAAATATAAATATAGAAACATGTAAATATAAATATAGAAACATGTAAATATAGAAACACGTAAATATAGATATAGAAACACGTAAATATAGATATAGAAACACGTAAATATAGATATAGAAACACGTAAATATAGATATAGAAATACGTAAATATAGATATAGAAACACGTAAATATAGATATAGAAACACGTAAATATAAATATAGAAACACGTAAATATAAATATAGAAATATATAAATAGAAATATAGAAATATAAATATAGAAACATGTAAATATATAAACACGTAAATATAGATATAGAAACACGTAAATATAGATATAGAAACACGTAAATATAGATATAGAAACACGTAAATATAAATATAGAAACACGTAAATATAAATATAGAAACACGTAAATATAAATATAGAAACACGTAAATATAAATATAGAAACACGTAAATATAAATATAGAAACACGTAAATATAAATATAGAAATATAGAAATATATAGATATAAATATATAGAAATATAAATATAGAAATATATAAATATAGAAATATATAAATATAGAAACATATAAATATAGAAACACGTAAATATAAATATAGAAACACGTAAATATAAATATAGAAATACGTAAATATAAATATAGAAATACGTAAATATAGATATAGAAACACGTAAATATAGATATAGAAACACGTAAATATAGATATAGAAACACGTAAATATAGATATAGAAACACGTAAATATAGATATAGAAACACGTAAATATAGATATAGAAACACGTAAATGTAGATATAGAAACACGTAAATATAGATATAGAAATATATAAATAGAAATATAGAAATATAAATATAGAAACATGTAAATATAAATATAGAAACATGTAAATATAGAAACACGTAAATATAGATATAGAAACACGTAAATATAGATATAGAAACATGTAAATATAAATATAGAAACACGTAAATATAAATATAGAAACACGTAAATATAAATATATAAATAGAAATATAGAAATATAAATATAGAAACATGTAAATATAAAAATAGAAACATGTAAATATAGAAACACGTAAATATAGATATAGAAACACGTAAATATAGATATAGAAACACGTAAATATAGATATAGAAACACGTAAATATAGATATAAAAACACGTAAATATAAATATAGAAACACGTAAATATAAATATAGAAACACGTAAATATAAATATAGAAACACGTAAATATAAATATAGAAATATAGAAATATATAGAAATATATAAATATAAATATATAGAAATATAAATATAGAAACATATAAATATTGAAACACGTAAATATAAATATAGAAACACGTAAATATAAATATAGAAATACGTAAATATAAATATAGAAATACGTAAATATAGATATAGAAACACGTAAATATAAATATAGAAACACGTAAATATAGATATAGAAACACGTAAATATAGATATAGAAACACGTAAATATAGATATAGAAACACGTAAATATAGATATAGAAACACGTAAATATAGATATAGAAACACGTAAATATAGATATAGAAACACGTAAATATAAATATAGAAACACGTAAATATAAATATAGAAACACGTAAATATAAATATAGAAATATATAGAAATATATAAATATAAATATATAGAAATATAAATATAGAAATATATAAATATACAAATATATAAATATAGAAACACATAAATATAGAAACACGTAAATATAAATATAAAAACACGTAAATATAAATATAGAAATACGTAAATATAAATATAGAAATACGTAAATATAGATATAGAAACACGTAAATATAGATATAGAAACACGTAAATATAGATATAGAAACACGTAAATATAGATATAGAAACACGTAAATATAGATATAGAAACACGTAAATATAGATATAGAAACACGTAAATATAGATATAGAAACACGTAAATATAGATATAGAAACACGTAAATATAGATATAGAAATATATAAATAGAAATATAGAAATATAAATATAGAAACATGTAAATATAAATATAGAAACATGTAAATATAGAAACACGTAAATGTAGATATAGAAACACGTAAATATAGATATAGAAACACGTAAATATAGATATAGAAACATGTAAATATAAATATAGAAACACGTAAATATAAATATAGAAACACGTAAATATAAATATATAAATATATAAATAGAAATATAGAAATATAAATATAGAAACATGTAAATATAAAAATAGAAACATGTAAATATAGAAACACGTAAATATAGATATAGAAACACGTAAATATAGATATAGAAACACGTAAATATAGATATAGAAACACGTAAATATAGATATAAAAACACGTAAATATAAATATAGAAACACGTAAATATAAATATAGAAACACGTAAATATAAATATAGAAACACGTAAATATAAATATAGAAATATATAAATATAAATATATAGAAATATAAATATAGAAACATATAAATATTGAAACACGTAAATATAAATATAGAAACACGTAAATATAAATATAGAAATACGTAAATATAAATATAGAAATACGTAAATATAGATATAGAAACACGTAAATATAGATATAGGAACACGTAAATATAGATATAGAAACACGTAAATATAGATATAGAAACACGTAAATATAGATATAGAAACACGTAAATATAGATATAGAAACACGTAAATATAGATATAGAAACACGTAAATATAGATATAGAAACACGTAAATATAGATATAGAAACACGTAAATATAAATATAGAAACACGTAAATAGAAATATAGAAATATATAAATAGAAATATAGAAACATGTAAATATAAATATAGAAACATGTAAATATAGAAACACGTAAATATAGATATAGAAACACGTAAATATAGATATAGAAACACGTAAATATAGATATAGAAACACGTAAATATAGATATAGAAACACGTAAATATAAATATAGAAACACGTAAATATAAATATAGAAACACGTAAATATAAATATAGAAATACGTAAATATAAATATAGAAATACATAAATATAAATATAGAAATATAGAAATATAAATATAGAAATATAAATATAGAAATATAGAAATATAAATAGAGAAACATGTACATATAAATATAGAAACATGTAAATATAGAAATAGAAACACGTAAATATAGATATAGAAACACGTAAATATAAATATAGAAACACGTAAATATAAATATAGAAACACGTAAATATAAATATATAAATATATAAATAGAAATATAGAAATATAAATATAGAAACATGTAAATATAAAAATAGAAACATGTAAATATAGAAACACGTAAATATAGATATAGAAACACGTAAATATAGATATAGAAACATGTAAATATAAATATAGAAACACGTAAATATAAATATAGAAACACGTAAATATAAATATATAAATAGAAATATAGAAATATAAATATAGAAACATGTAAATATAAAAATAGAAACATGTAAATATAGAAACACGTAAATATAGATATAGAAACACGTAAATATAGATATAGAAACACGTAAATATAGATATAAAAACACGTAAATATAAATATAGAAACACGTAAATATAAATATAGAAACACGTAAATATAAATATAGAAATATATAGAAATATATAAATATAAATATATAGAAATATAAATATAGAAACATAAATATTGAAACACGTAAATATAAATATAGAAACACGTAAATATAAATATAGAAATACGTAAATATAAATATAGAAATACGTAAATATAGATATAGAAACACGTAAATATAAATATAGAAACACGTAAATATAGATATAGAAACACGTAAATATAGATATAGAAACACGTAAATATAGATATAGAAACACGTAAATATAAATATAGAAACACGTAAATATAAATATAGAAATACGTAAATATAAATATAGAAACACGTAAATATAAATATAGAAACACGTAAATATAAATATAGAAATATATAAATAGAAATATAGAAATATAAATATAGAAACATGTAAATATAAATATAGAAACATGTAAATATAAATATAGAAATATATAAATATAAATATAGAAATATAAATATAGAAATATAGAAATATAAATAGAGAAACATGTACATATAAATATAGAAACATGTACATATAAATATAGAAACATGTAAATATAGATATAGAAACACGTAAATATAAATATAGAAACACGTAAATATAAATATAGAAACACGTAAATATAAATATATAAATATATAAATAGAAATATAGAAATATAAATGTAGAAACACGTAAATATAAACATAGAAATACGTAAATATAAATATAGAAATACGTAAATATAAATATAGAAATACGTAAATATAAATATAGAAATACATAAATATAAATATAGAAATATATAAATATAAATATAGAAATATAAATATAGAAATATAGAAATATAAATAGAGAAACATGTACATATAAATATAGAAACATGTAAATATAGAAATAGAAACACGTAAATATAGATATAGAAACACGTAAATATAAATATAGAAACACGTAAATATAAATATAGAAACACGTAAATATAAATATATAAATATATAAATAGAAATATAGAAATATAAATGTAGAAACACGTAAATATAAACATAGAAATACGTAAATATAAATATAGAAATACGTAAATATAGATATAGAAACACGTAAATATAAATATAGAAGCACGTAAATATAGATATAGAAACACGTAAATATAGATATAGAAACACGTAAATATAGATATAGAAACACGTAAATATAGATATAGTAACACGTAAATATAGATATAGAAACACGTAAATATAGATATAGAAACACGTAAATATAGATATAGAAACACGTAAATATAGATATAGAAACACGTAAATATAAATATAGAAACACGTAAATATAAATATAGAAATATATAAATAGAAATATAGAAATATAAATATAGAAACATGTAAATATAAATATAGAAACATGTAAATATAGAAACACGTAAATATAGATATAGAAACACGTAAATATAGATATAGAAACACGTAAATGTAGATATAGAAACACGTAAATGTAGATATAGAAACACGTAAATATAGATATAGAAACACGTTAATATAAATATAGAAACACGTAAATATAAATATAGAAACACGTAAATATAAATATAGAAACACGTAAATATAAATATAGAAATACGTAAATATAAATATAGAAATACATAAATATAAATATACAAATATATAAATATAAATATAGAAATATAGAAATATAAATAGAGAAACATGTACATATAAATATAGAAACATGTAAATATAGAAATAGAAACACGTAAATATAGATATAGAAACACGTAAATATAGATATAGAAACACGTAAATATAGATATAGAAACACGTAAATATAGATATAGAAACACGTAAATATAAATATAGAAACACGTAAATATAAATATAGAAATATATAAATAGAAATATAGAAATATAAATATAGAAACATGTAAATATAAATATAGAAACATGTAAATATAAATATAGAAACATGTAAATATAAATATAGAAACATGTAAATATAGAAACACGTAAATATAGATATAGAAACACGTAAATATAGATATAGAAACACGTAAATATAGATATAGAAACACGTAAATATAGATATAGAAACACGTAAATATAGATATAGAAACACGTAAATATAAATATAGAAACACGTAAATATAAATATAGAAACACGTAAATATAAATATAGAAACACGTAAATATAAATATAGAAATATATAAATAGAAATATAGAAATATAAATATAGAAACATGTAAATATAGAAACACGTAAATATAGAAACACGTAAATATAGATATAGAAACACGTAAATATAGATATAGAAACACGTAAATATAGATATAGAAACACGTAAATATAAATATAGAAACACGTAAATATAAATATAGAAACACGTAAATATAAATATAGAAACACGTAAATATAAATATAGAAACACGTAAATATAAATATAGAAATATAAATATAGAAACATGTAAATATAAATATAGAAACATGTAAATATAGAAACACGTAAATATAGATATAGAAACACGTAAATATAGATATAGAAACACGTAAATATAGATATAGAAACACGTAAATATAGATATAGAAACACGTAAATATAAATATAGAAACACGTAAATATAAATATAGAAACACGTAAATATAAATATAGAAACACGTAAATATAAATATAGAAATATATAAATATATAGAAATATATAAATATAAATATATAGAAATATAAATATAGAAATATATAAATATAGAAATATATAAATATAGAAACATATAAATATAGAAACACGTAAATATAAATATAGAAACACGTAAATATAAATATAGAAATACGTAAATATATATATAGAAATACGTAAATATAGATATAGAAACACGTAAATATAGATATGGAAACACGTAAATATAGATATAGAAACACGTAAATATAGATATAGAAACACGTAAATATAGATATAGAAACACGTAAATGTAGATATAGAAACACGTAAATATAGATATAGAAACACGTAAATATAGATATAGAAATATATAAATAGAAATATAGAAATATAAATATAGAAACATGTAAATATAAATATAGAAACATGTAAATATAGAAACACGTAAATATAGATATAGAAACACGTAAATATAGATATAGAAACACGTAAATATAGATATAGAAACATGTAAATATAAATATAGAAACACGTAAATATAAATATAGAAACACGTAAATATAAATATATAAATATATAAATAGAAATATAGAAATATAAATATAGAAACATGTAAATATAAAAATAGAAACATGTAAATATAGAAACACGTAAATATAGATATAGAAACACGTAAATATAGATATAGAAACACGTAAATATAGATATAGAAACACGTAAATATAGATATAAAAACACGTAAATATAAATATAGAAACACGTAAATATAAATATAGAAACACGTAAATATAAATATAGAAATATAGAAATATATAGAAATATATAAATATAAATATATGGAAATATAAATATAGAAACATATAAATATTGAAACACGTAAATATAAATATAGAAACACGTAAATATAAATATAGAAATACGTAAATATAAATATAGAAATACGTAAATATAGATATAGAAACACGTAAATATAAATATAGAAACACGTAAATATAGATATAGAAACACGTAAATATAGATATAGAAACACGTAAATATAGATATAGAAACACGTAAATATAGATATAGAAACACGTAAATATAGATATAGAAACACGTAAATATAGATATAGAAACACGTAAATATAGATATAGAAACACGTAAATATAAATATAGAAACACGTAAATATAAATATAGAAACACGTAAATATAAATATAGAAACACGTAAATATAAATATAGAAACACGTAAATATAAACATAGAAATACGTAAATATAAATATAGAAATACGTAAATATAGATATAGAAACACGTAAATATAAATATAGAAACACGTAAATATAGATATAGAAACACGTAAATATAGATATAGAAACACGTAAATATAGATATAGAAACACGTAAATATAGATATAGAAACACGTAAATATAGATATAGTAACACGTAAATATAGATATAGAAACACGTAAATATAGATATAGAAACACGTAAATATAGATATAGAAACACGTAAATATAGATATAGAAACACGTAAATATAAATATAGAAACACGTAAATATAAATATAGAAATATATAAATAGAAATATAGAAATATAAATATAGAAACATGTAAATATAAATATAGAAACATGTAAATATAGAAACACGTAAATATAGATATAGAAACACGTAAATATAGATATAGAAACACGTAAATGTAGATATAGAAACACGTAAATGTAGATATAGAAACACGTAAATATAGATATAGAAACACGTTAATATAAATATAGAAACACGTAAATATAAATATAGAAACACGTAAATATAAATATAGAAACACGTAAATATAAATATAGAAATACGTAAATATAAATATAGAAATACATAAATATAAATATACAAATATATAAATATAAATATAGAAATATAGAAATATAAATAGAGAAACATGTACATATAAATATAGAAACATGTAAATATAGAAATAGAAACACGTAAATATAGATATAGAAACACGTAAATATAGATATAGAAACACGTAAATATAGATATAGAAACACGTAAATATAGATATAGAAACACGTAAATATAAATATAGAAACACGTAAATATAAATATAGAAACACGTAAATATAAATATAGAAATATATAAATAGAAATATAGAAATATAAATATAGAAACATGTAAATATAAATATAGAAACATGTAAATATAAATATAGAAACATGTAAATATAAATATAGAAACATGTAAATATAGAAACACGTAAATATAGATATAGAAACACGTAAATATAGATATAGAAACACGTAAATATAGATATAGAAACACGTAAATATAGATATAGAAACACGTAAATATAGATATAGAAACACGTAAATATAAATATAGAAACACGTAAATATAAATATAGAAACACGTAAATATAAATATAGAAACACGTAAATATAAATATAGAAATATATAAATAGAAATATAGAAATATAAATATAGAAACATGTAAATATAGAAACACGTAAATATAGAAACACGTAAATATAGATATAGAAACACGTAAATATAGATATAGAAACACGTAAATATAGATATAGAAACACGTAAATATAAATATAGAAACACGTAAATATAAATATAGAAACACGTAAATATAAATATAGAAACACGTAAATATAAATATAGAAACACGTAAATATAAATATAGAAATATAAATATAGAAACATGTAAATATAAATATAGAAACATGTAAATATAGAAACACGTAAATATAGATATAGAAACACGTAAATATAGATATAGAAACACGTAAATATAGATATAGAAACACGTAAATATAGATATAGAAACACGTAAATATAAATATAGAAACACGTAAATATAAATATAGAAACACGTAAATATAAATATAGAAACACGTAAATATAAATATAGAAATATATAAATATATAGAAATATATAAATATAAATATATAGAAATATAAATATAGAAATATATAAATATAGAAACATATAAATATAGAAACACGTAAATATAAATATAGAAACACGTAAATATAAATATAGAAATACGTAAATATATATATAGAAATACGTAAATATAGATATAGAAACACGTAAATATAGATATAGAAACACGTAAATATAGATATAGAAACACGTAAATATAGATATAGAAACACGTAAATATAGATATAGAAACACGTAAATGTAGATATAGAAACACGTAAATGTAGATATAGAAACACGTAAATATAGATATAGAAACACGTAAATATAGATATAGAAATATATAAATAGAAATATAGAAATATAAATATAGAAACATGTAAATATAAATATAGAAACATGTAAATATAGAAACACGTAAATATAGATATAGAAACACGTAAATATAGATATAGAAACACGTAAATATAGATATAGAAACATGTAAATATAAATATAGAAACACGTAAATATAAATATAGAAACACGTAAATATAAATATATAAATATATAAATAGAAATATAGAAATATAAATATAGAAACATGTAAATATAAAAATAGAAACATGTAAATATAGAAACACGTAAATATAGATATAGAAACACGTAAATATAGATATAGAAACACGTAAATATAGATATAGAAACACGTAAATATAGATATAAAAACACGTAAATATAAATATAGAAACACGTAAATATAAATATAGAAACACGTAAATATAAATATAGAAACACGTAAATATAAATATAGAAATATAGAAATATATAGAAATATATAAATATAAATATATGGAAATATAAATATAGAAACATATAAATATTGAAACACGTAAATATAAATATAGAAACACGTAAATATAAATATAGAAATACGTAAATATAAATATAGAAATACGTAAATATAGATATAGAAACACGTAAATATAAATATAGAAACACGTAAATATAGATATAGAAACACGTAAATATAGATATAGAAACACGTAAATATAGATATAGAAACACGTAAATATAGATATAGAAACACGTAAATATAGATATAGAAACACGTAAATATAGATATAGAAACACGTAAATATAAATATAGAAACACGTAAATATAAATATAGAAACACGTAAATATAAATATAGAAACACGTAAATATAAATATAGAAACACGTAAATATAAATATAGAAACACGTAAATATAAATATATAAATATATAAATAGAAATATAGAAATATAAATGTAGAAACACGTAAATATAAACGTAGAAATACGTAAATATAAATATAGAAATACGTAAATATAGATATAGAAACACGTAAATATAAATATAGAAACACGTAAATATAGATATAGAAACACGTAAATATAGATATAGAAACACGTAAATATAGATATAGTAACACGTAAATATAGATATAGAAACACGTAAATATAGATATAGAAACACGTAAATATAGATATAGAAACACGTAAATATAGATATAGAAATACGTAAATATAGATATAGAAACACGTAAATATAGATATAGAAACACGTAAATATAAATATAGAAACACGTAAATATAAATATAGAAACACGTAAATATAAATATAGAAACACGTAAATATAAATATAGAAATATATAAATAGAAATATAGAAATCTAAATATAGAAACATGTAAATATAGAAACACGTAAATATAGAAACACGTAAATATAGATATAGAAACACGTAAATATAGATATAGAAACACGTAAATATAGATATAGAAACACGTAAATATAAATATAGAAACACGTAAATATAAATATAGAAACACGTAAATATAAATATAGAAACACGTAAATATAAATATAGAAACACGTAAATATAAATATAGAAATATAAATATAGAAACATGTAAATATAAATATAGAAACATGTAAATATAGAAACACGTAAATATAGATATAGAAACACGTAAATATAGATATAGAAACACGTAAATATAGATATAGAAACACGTAAATATAAATATAGAAACACGTAAATATAAATATAGAAACACGTACATATAAATATAGAAACACGTAAATATAAATATAGAAATATATAAATATATAGAAATATATAAATATAAATATATAGAAATATAAATATAGAAATATATAAATATATAAATATATAAATATAGAAACATATAAATATAGAAACACGTAAATATAAATATAGAAACACGTAAATATATATATAGAAATACGTAAATATAGATATAGAAACACGTAAATATAGATATAGAAACACGTAAATATAGATATAGAAACACGTAAATATAGATATAGAAACACGTAAATATAGATATAGAAACACGTAAATGTAGATATAGAAACACGTAAATATAGATATAGAAACACGTAAATATAGATATAGAAATATATAAATAGAAATATAGAAATATAAATATAGAAACATGTAAATATAAATATAGAAACATGTAAATATAGAAACACGTAAATATAGATATAGAAACACGTAAATATAGATATAGAAACACGTAAATATAGATATAGAAACATGTAAATATAAATATAGAAACACGTAAATATAAATATAGAAACACGTAAATATAAATATATAAATATATAAATAGAAATATAGAAATATAAATATAGAAACATGTAAATATAAAAATAGAAACATGTAAATATAGAAACACGTAAATATAGATATAGAAACACGTAAATATAGATATAGAAACACGTAAATATAGATATAGAAACACGTAAATATAGATATAAAAACACGTAAATATAAATATAGAAACACGTAAATATAAATATAGAAACACGTAAATATAAATATAGAAACACGTAAATATAAATATAGAAATATAGAAATATATAGAAATATATAAATATAAATATATAGAAATATAAATATAGAAACATATAAATATTGAAACACGTAAATATAAATATAGAAACACGTAAATATAAATATAGAAATACGTAAATATAAATATAGAAATACGTAAATATAGATATAGAAACACGTAAATATAAATATAGAAACACGTAAATATAGATATAGAAACACGTAAATATAGATATAGAAACACGTAAATATAGATATAGAAACACGTAAATATAGATATAGAAACACGTAAATATAGATAGAGAAACACGTAAATATAGATATAGAAACACGTAAATATAAATATAGAAACACGTAAATATAAATATAGAAACACGTAAATATAAATATAGAAACACGTAAATATAAATATAGAAATATATAGAAATATATAAATATAAATATATAGAAATATAAATATAGAAATATATAAATATAGAAATATATAAATATAGAAACATATAAATATAGAAACACGTAAATATAAATATAGAAACACGTAAATATAAATATAGAAACACGTAAATATAAATATAGAAATACGTAAATATAAATATAGAAATACGTAAATATAGATATAGAAACACGTAAATATAGATATAGAAACACGTAAATATAGATATAGAAACACGTAAATATAGATATAGAAACACGTAAATATAGATATAGAAACACGTAAATATAGATATAGAATCACGTAAATATAGATATAGAAACACGTAAATATAGATATAGAAATATATAAATAGAAATATAAATATAGAAACATGTAAATATAAATATAGAAACATGTAAATATAGAAACACGTAAATGTAGATATAGAAACACGTAAATATAGATATAGAAACACGTAAATATAGATATAGAAACATGTAAATATAAATATAGAAACACGTAAATATAAATATAGAAACACGTAAATATAAATATATAAATATATAAATAGAAATATAGAAATATAAATATAGAAACATGTAAATATAAAAATAGAAACATGTAAATATAGAAACACGTAAATATAGATATAGAAACACGTAAATATAGATATAGAAACACGTAAATATAGATATAGAAACACGTAAATATAGATATAAAAACACGTAAATATAAATATAGAAACACGTAAATATAGATATAGAAACACGTAAATATAAATATAGAAACACGTAAATATAAATATAGAAACACGTAAATATAAATATAGAAATAGAAATATAGAAATATAAATATAGAAACATGTAAATATAGAAACACGTAAATATAGAAACACGTAAATATAGATATAGAAACACGTAAATATAGATATAGAAACACGTAAATATAGATATAGAAACACGTAAATATAAATATAGAAACACGTAAATATAAATATAGAAACACGTAAATATAAATATAGAAACACGTAAATATAAATATAGAAATATAAATATAGAAACATGTAAATATAAATATAGAAACATGTAAATATAGAAACACGTAAATATAGATATAGAAACACGTAAATATAGATATAGAAACACGTAAATATAGATATAGAAACACGTAAATATAGATATAGAAACACGTAAATATAGATATAGAAACACGTAAATATAAATATAGAAACACGTAAATATAAATATAGAAACACGTAAATATAAATATAGAAACACGTAAATATAAATATAGAAATATATAAATATATAGAAATATATAAATATAAATATATAGAAATATAAATATAGAAATATATAAATATAGAAATATATAAATATAGAAACATATAAATATAGAAACACGTAAATATAAATATAGAAACACGTAAATATAAATATAGAAATACGTAAATATATATATAGAAATACGTAAATATAGATATAGAAACACGTAAATATAGATATAGAAACACGTAAATATAGATATAGAAACACGTAAATATAGATATAGAAACACGTAAATATAGATATAGAAACACGTAAATGTAGATATAGAAACACGTAAATATAGATATAGAAACACGTAAATATAGATATAGAAATATATAAATAGAAATATAGAAATATAAATATAGAAACATGTAAATATAAATATAGAAACATGTAAATATAGAAACACGTAAATATAGATATAGAAACACGTAAATATAGATATAGAAACACGTAAATATAGATATAGAAACATGTAAATATAAATATAGAAACACGTAAATATAAATATAGAAACACGTAAATATAAATATATAAATAGAAATATAGAAATATAAATATAGAAACATGTAAATATAAAAATAGAAACATGTAAATATAGAAATAGAAACACGTAAATATAGATATAGAAACACGTAAATATAGATATAAAAACACGTAAATATAAATATAGAAACACGTAAATATAAATATAGAAACACGTAAATATAAATATAGAAACACGTAAATATAAATATAGAAATATAGAAATATATAGAAATATAGAAATATAAATATAGAAACATATAAATATTGAAACACGTAAATATAAATATAGAAACACGTAAATATAAATATAGAAATACGTAAATATAAATATAGAAATACGTAAATATAGATATAGAAACACGTAAATATAAATATAGAAACACGTAAATATAGATATAGAAACACGTAAATATAGATATAGAAACACGTAAATATAGATATAGAAACACGTAAATATAGATATAGAAACACGTAAATATAGATATAGAAACACGTAAATATAGATATAGAAACACGTAAATATAGATATAGAAACACGTAAATATAAATATAGAAACACGTAAATATAAATATAGAAACACGTAAATATAAATATAGAAATATAGAAATATATAGAAATATATAAATATAAATATATAGAAATATAAATATAGAAATATATAAATATAGAAATATATAAATATAGAAACATATAAATATAGAAACACGTAAATATAAATATAGAAACACGTAAATATAAATATAGAAATACGTAAATATAGATATAGAAACACGTAAATATAGATATAGAAACACGTAAATATAGATATAGAAACACGTAAATATAGATATAGAAACACGTAAATATAGATATAGAAACACGTAAATATAGATATAGAAACACGTAAATATAGATATAGAAACACGTAAATATAGATATAGAAATATATAAATAGAAATATAGAAATATAAATATAGAAACATGTAAATATAAATATAGAAACATGTAAATATAGAAACACGTAAATGTAGATATAGAAACACGTAAATATAGATATAGAAACACGTAAATATAGATATAGAAACATGTAAATATAAATATAGAAACACGTAAATATAAATATAGAAACACGTAAATATAAATATATAAATAGAAATATAGAAATATAAATATAGAAACATGTAAATATAAAAATAGAAACATGTAAATATAGAAACACGTAAATATAGATATAGAAACACGTAAATATAGATATAGAAACACGTAAATATAGATATAGAAACACGTAAATATAGATATAAAAACACGTAAATATAAATATAGAAACACGTAAATATAAATATAGAAACACGTAAATATAAATATAGAAACACGTAAATATAAATATAGAAATATAGAAATATATAGAAATATATAAATATAAATATATAGAAATATAAATATAGAAACATATAAATATTGAAACACGTAAATATAAATATAGAAACACGTAAATATAAATATAGAAATACGTAAATATAAATATAGAAATACGTAAATATAGATATAGAAACACGTAAATATAAATATAGAAACACGTAAATATAGATATAGAAACACGTAAATATAGATATAGAAACACGTAAATATAGATATAGAAACACGTAAATATAGATATAGAAACACGTAAATATAGATATAGAAACACGTAAATAGAAATATAGAAACACGTAAATAGAAATATAGAAATATATAAATAGAAATATAGAAACATGTAAATATAAATATAGAAACATGTAAATATAGAAACACGTAAATATAGATATAGAAACACGTAAATATAGATATAGAAACACGTAAATATAGATATAGAAACACGTAAATATAAATATAGAAACACGTAAATATAAATATAGAAACACGTAAATATAAATATAGAAACACGTAAATATAAATATAGAAATACGTAAATATAAATATAGAAATACATAAATATAAATATAGAAATATATAAATATAAATATAGAAATATAAATATAGAAATATAGAAATATAAATAGAGAAACATGTACATATAAATATAGAAACATGTAAATATAGAAATAGAAACACGTAAATATAGATATAGAAACACGTAAATATAAATATAGAAACACGTAAATATAAATATAGAAACACGTAAATATAAATATATAAATATATAAATAGAAATATAGAAATATAAATATAGAAACATGTAAATATAAAAATAGAAACATGTAAATATAGAAACACATAAATATAGATATAGAAACACGTAAATATAGATATAGAAACACGTAAATATAGATATAGAAACACGTAAATATAGATATAGAAACACGTAAATATAGATATAGAAACACGTAAATATAAATATAGAAACACGTAAATATAAATATAGAAACACGTAAATATAGATATAGAAACACGTAAATATAGATATAGAAACACGTAAATATAGATATAGAAACACGTAAATATAGATATAGAAACACGTAAATATAGATATAGAAACGCGTAAATATAGATATAGAAACACGTAAATATAAATATAGAAACACGTAAATATAAATATAGAAATATATAAATAGAAATATAGAAATATAAATATAGAAACATGTAAATATAAATATAGAAACATGTAAATATAGAAACACGTAAATATAGATATAGAAACACGTAAATATAGATATAGAAACACGTAAATATAGATATAGAAACACGTAAATGTAGATATAGAAACACGTAAATATAGATATAGAAACACGTTAATATAAATATAGAAACACGTAAATATAAATATAGAAACACGTAAATATAAATATAGAAACACGTAAATATAAATATAGAAATACGTAAATATAAATATAGAAATACATAAATATAAATATAGAAATATATAAATATAAATATAGAAATATAGAAATATAAATAGAGAAACATGTACATATAAATATAGAAACATGTAAATATAGAAATAGAAACACGTAAATATAGATATAGAAACACGTAAATATAGATATAGAAACACGTAAATATAGATATAGAAACACGTAAATATAGATATAGAAACACGTAAATATAAATATAGAAACACGTAAATATAAATATAGAAACACGTAAATATAAATATAGAAACACGTAAATATAAATATAGAAATATATAAATAGAAATATAGAAATATAAATATAGAAACATGTAAATATAAATATAGAAACATGTAAATATAAATATAGAAACATGTAAATATAGAAACACGTAAATATAGATATAGAAACACGTAAATATAGATATAGAAACACGTAAATATAGATATAGAAACACGTAAATATAGATATAGAAATACGTAAATATAGATATAGAAACACGTAAATATAGATATAGAAACACGTAAATATAAATATAGAAACACGTAAATATAAATATAGAAACACGTAAATATAAATATAGAAACGTAAATATAAATATAGAAATATATAAATAGAAATATAGAAATATAAATATAGAAACATGTAAATATAGAAACACGTAAATATAGATATAGAAACACGTAAATATAGATATAGAAACACGTAAATATAGATATAGAAACACGTAAATATAAATATAGAAACACGTAAATATAAATATAGAAATATATAAATAGAAATATAGAAATATAAATATAGAAACATGTAAATATAAATATAGAAAAATGTAAATATAGAAACACGTAAATATAGATATAGAAACACGTAAATATAGATATAGAAACACGTAAATATAGATATAGAAACACGTAAATGTAGATATAGAAACACGTAAATATAGATATAGAAACACGTTAATATAAATATAGAAACACGTAAATATAAATATAGAAACACGTAAATATAAATATAGAAACACGTAAATATAAATATAGAAATACGTAAATATAAATATAGAAATACATAAATATAAATATAGAAATATATAAATATAAATATAGAAATATAGAAATATAAATAGAGAAACATGTACATATAAATATAGAAACATGTAAATATAGAAATAGAAACACGTAAATATAGATATAGAAACACGTAAATATAGATATAGAAACACGTAAATATAGATATAGAAACACGTAAATATAGATATAGAAACACGTAAATATAAATATAGAAACACGTAAATATAAATATAGAAACACGTAAATATAAATATAGAAACACGTAAATATAAATATAGAAATATATAAATAGAAATATAGAAATATAAATATAGAAACATGTAAATATAAATATAGAAACATGTAAATATAAATATAGAAACATGTAAATATAGAAACACGTAAATATAGATATAGAAACACGTAAATATAGATATAGAAACACGTAAATATAGATATAGAAACACGTAAATATAGATATAGAAACACGTAAATATAGATATAGAAATACGTAAATATAGATATAGAAACACGTAAATATAGATATAGAAACACGTAAATATAAATATAGAAACACGTAAATATAAATATAGAAACACGTAAATATAAATATAGAAACGTAAATATAAATATAGAAATATATAAATAGAAATATAGAAATATAAATATAGAAACATGTAAATATAGAAACACGTAAATATAGATATAGAAACACGTAAATATAGATATAGAAACACGTAAATATAGATATAGAAACACGTAAATATAGATATAGAAACTCGTAAATATAAATATAGAAACACGTAAATATAAATATAGAAACACGTAAATATAAATATAGAAACACGTAAATACAAATATAGAAACACGTAAATATAAATATAGAAATATAAATATAGAAACATGTAAATATAAATATAGAAACATGTAAATATAGAAACACGTAAATATAGATATAGAAACACGTAAATATAGATATAGAAACACGTAAATATAGATATAGAAACACGTAAATATAGATATAGAAACACGTAAATATAAATATAGAAACACGTAAATATAAATATAGAAACACGTAAATATAAATATATAAATATATAAATATATATAAATATATAAATATAAATATATAGAAATATAAATATATAAATATAGAAACATATAAATATAGAAACATATAAATATAGAAACACGTAAATATAAATATAGAAACACGTAAATATAAATATAGAAACACGTAAATATAAATATAGAAACACGTAAATATAAATATAGAAATACGTAAATATAGATATAGAAACACGTAAATATAGATATAGAAACACGTAAATATAGATATAGAAACACGTAAATATAGATATAGAAACACGTAAATATAGATATAGAAACACGTAAATATAGATATTGAAACACGTAGATATAGATATAGAAACACGTAAATATAAATATAGAAACACGTAAATATAAATATAGAAACACGTAAATATATATATAGAAATATATAAATAAAAATATAGAAATATAAATATAGAAACATGTAAATATAAATATAGAAACATGTAAATATAGAAACACGTAAATATAGATATAGAAACACGTAAATATGGATATAGAAACACGTAAATATAGATATAGAAACACGTAAATATAGATATAGAAACACGTAAATATAAATATAGAAATACATAAATATAAATATAGAAACACGTACATATAAATATAGAAACATGTAAATATAGAAATAGAAACACGTAAATATAGATATAGAAACACGTAAATATGGATATAGAAACACGTAAATATAGATATAGAAACACGTAAATATAGATATAGAAACACGTAAATATAAATATAGAAACACGTAAATATAAATATAGAAACACGTAAATATAAATATAGAAATACATAAATATAAATATAAAAATACATAAATATAAATATAGAAATACATAAATATAAATATAGAAATATAAATATAGAAACCTGTAAATATAAATATAGAAACCTGTAAATATAGAAATAGAAACACGTAAATATAGAAATAGAAACACGTAAATATAGATATACAAACACGTAAATATAGATATAGAAACACGTAAATATAAATATAGAAACACGTAAATATAAATATAGAAACACGTAAATATAAATATAGAAATATATAAATATATAGAAATATATAAATATAAATATATAGAAATATAAATATAGAAATATATAAATATAGAAACATATAAATATAGAAACATATAAATATACAAACACGTAAATATAAATATAGAAACACGTAAATATAAATATAGAAACACGTAAATATAAATATAGAAACACGTAAATATAGATATAGAAACACGTAAATATAGATATAGAAACACGTAAATATAGATATAGAAACACGTAAATATAGATATAGAAACACGTAAATATAGATATGGAAACACGTAAATATAGATATAGAAACTCGTAGATATAGATATAGAAACACGTAAATATAGATATAGAAACACGTAAATATAAATATAGAAACACGTAAATATAAATATAGAAACACGTAAATATATATATAGAAATATATAAATAGAAATATAGAAATATAAATATAGAAACATGTAAATATAAATATAGAAACATGTAAATATAGAAACACGTAAATATAGATATAGAAACACGTAAATATAAATATAGAAACACGTAAATAGAAATATAGAAATATATAAATAGAAATATAGAAACATGTAAATATAAATATAGAAACATGTAAATATAGAAACACGTAAATATAGATATAGAAACACGTAAATATAGATATAGAAACACGTAAATATAGATATAGAAACACGTAAATATAGATATAGAAACACGTAAATATAAATATAGAAATACGTAAATATAAATATAGAAACACGTAAATATAAATATAGAAACACGTAAATATAAATATAGAAACACGTAAATATAAATATAGAAATACGTAAATATAAATATAGAAATACATAAATATAAATATAGAAATATATAAATATAAATATAGAAATATAAATATAGAAATATAGAAATATAAATAGAGAAACATGTACATATAAATATAGAAACATGTAAATATAGAAATAGAAACACGTAAATATAGATATAGAAACACGTAAATATAAATATAGAAACACGTAAATATAAATATAGAAACACGTAAATATAAATATATAAATATATAAATAGAAATATAGAAATATAAATATAGAAACATGTAAATATAAAAATAGAAACATGTAAATATAGAAACACATAAATATAGATATAGAAACACGTAAATATAGATATAGAAACACGTAAATATAGATATAGAAACACGTAAATATAGATATAGAAACACGTAAATATAGATATAGAAACACGTAAATATAGATATAGAAACACGTAAATATAAATATAGAAACACGTAAATATAAATATAGAAACACGTAAATATAGATATAGAAACACGTAAATATAGATATAGAAACACGTAAATATAGATATAGAAACACGTAAATATAGATATAGAAACGCGTAAATATAGATATAGAAACACGTAAATATAAATATAGAAACACGTAAATATAAATATAGAAATATATAAATAGAAATATAGAAATATAAATATAGAAACATGTAAATATAAATATAGAAACATGTAAATATAGAAACACGTAAATATAGATATAGAAACACGTAAATATAGATATAGAAACACGTAAATATAGATATAGAAACACGTAAATGTAGATATAGAAACACGTAAATGTAGATATAGAAACACGTAAATATAGATATAGAAACACGTTAATATAAATATAGAAACACGTAAATATAAATATAGAAACACGTAAATATAAATATAGAAACACGTAAATATAAATATAGAAATACGTAAATATAAATATAGAAACACGTAAATATAGATATAGAAACACGTAAATATAGATATAGAAACACGTAAATATAGATATAGAAACACGTAAATATAGATATAGAAACGCGTAAATATAGATATAGAAACACGTAAATATAAATATAGAAACACGTAAATATAAATATAGAAACACGTAAATATAAATATAGAAACACGTAAATATAAATATAGAAACACGTAAATATAAATATAGAAATATAAATATAGAAACATGTAAATATAAATATAGAAACATGTAAATATAGAAACACGTAAATATAGATATAGAAACACGTAAATATAGATATAGAAACACGTAAATATAGATATAGAAACACGTAAATATAGATATAGAAACACGTAAATATAGATATAGAAACACGTAAATATAAATATAGAAACACGTAAATATAAATATAGAAACACGTAAATATAAATATAGAAATATATAAATATATAGAAATATATAAATATAAATATATAGAAATATAAATATAGAAATATATAAATATAGAAACATATAAATATAGAAACATATAAATATGGAAACACGTAAATATAAATATAGAAACACGTAAATATAAATATAGAAACACGTAAATATAAATATAGAAATACGTAAATATAGATATAGAAACACGTAAATATAGATATAGAAACACGTAAATATATATATAGAAACACGTAAATATAGATATAGAAACACGTAAATATAGATATAGAAACACGTAGATATAGATATAGAAACACGTAAATATAGATATAGAAACACGTAAATATAAATATAGAAACACGTAAATATAAATATAGAAACACGTAAATATATATATAGAAATATATAAATAGAAATATAGAAATATAAATATAGAAACATGTAAATATAAATATAGAAACATGTAAATATAGAAACACGTAAATATAGATATAGAAACACGTAAATATGGATATAGAAACACGTAAATATAGATATAGAAACACGTAAATATAGATATAGAAACACGTAAATATAAATATAGAAATACATAAATATAAATATAGAAATATAAATATAGAAATATAAATATAGAAACACGTACATATAAATATAGAAACATGTAAATATAGAAATAGAAACACGTAAATATAGATATAGAAACACGTAAATATGGATATAGAAACACGTAAATATAGATATAGAAACACGTAAATATAGATATAGAAACACGTAAATATAAATATAGAAACACGTAAATATAAATATAGAAACACGTAAATATAAATATAGAAATACATAAATATAAATATAAAAATACATAAATATAAATATAGAAATACATAAATATAAATATAGAAATATAAATATAGAAACACGTAAATATAAATATAGAAACCTGTAAATATAGAAATAGAAACACGTAAATATAGAAATAGAAACACGTAAATATAGATATAGAAACACGTAAATATAAATATAGAAACACGTAAATATAGATATAGAAACACGTAAATATAAATATAGAAATATATAAATAGAAATATAGAAATATAAATATAGAAACATGTAAATATAAATATAGAAACATGTAAATATAGAAACACGTAAATATAGATATAGAAACACGTAAATATAGATATAGAAACACGTAAATATAGATATAGAAACACGTAAATATAGATATAGAAACACGTTAATATAAATATAGAAACACGTAAATATAAATATAGAAACACGTAAATATAAATATAGAAACACGTAAATATAAATATAGAAATACGTAAATATAAATATAGAAATACATAAATATAAATATAGAAATACATAAATATAAATATAGAAATATATAAATATAAATATAGAAATATAGAAATATAAATAGAGAAACATGTACATATAAATATAGAAACATGTAAATATAGAAATAGAAACACGTAAATATAGATATAGAAACACGTAAATATAGATATAGAAACACGTAAATATAGATATAGAAACACGTAAATATAGATATAGAAACACGTAAATATAAATATAGAAACACGTAAATATAAATATAGAAACACGTAAATATAAATATAGAAATATATAAATAGAAATATAGAAATATAAATATAGAAACATGTAAATATAAATATAGAAACATGTAAATATAAATATAGAAACATGTAAATATAGAAACACGTAAATATAGATATAGAAACACGTAAATATAGATATAGAAACACGTAAATATAGATATAGAAACACGTAAATATAGATATAGAAATACGTAAATATAGATATAGAAACACGTAAATATAGATATAGAAACACGTAAATATAAATATAGAAACACGTAAATATAAATATGGAAACACGTAAATATAAATATAGAAACGTAAATATAAATATAGAAATATAGAAATAGAAATATAGAAATATAAATATAGAAACATGTAAATATAGAAACACGTAAATATAGATATAGAAACACGTAAATATAGATATAGAAACACGTAAATATAGATATAGAAACACGTAAATATAGATATAGAAACTCGTAAATATAAATATAGAAACACGTAAATATAAATATAGAAACACGTAAATATAAATATAGAAACACGTAAATATAAATATAGAAACACGTAAATATAAATATAGAAATATAAATATAGAAACATGTAAATATAAATATAGAAACATGTAAATATAGAAACACGTAAATATAGATATAGAAACACGTAAATATAGATATAGAAACACGTAAATATAGATATAGAAACACGTAAATATAGATATAGAAACACGTAAATATAGATATAGAAACACGTAAATATAGATATAGAAACACGTAGATATAGATATAGAAACACGTAAATATAGATATAGAAACACGTAAATATAAATATAGAAACACGTAAATATAAATATAGAAATATATAAATATATAGAAATATATAAATATAAATATATAGAAATATAAATATAGAAATATATAAATATAGAAACATATAAATATAGAAACATATAAATATGGAAACACGTAAATATAAATATAGAAACACGTAAATATAAATATAGAAATACGTAAATATAGATATAGAAACACGTAAATATAGATATAGAAACACGTAAATATAGATATAGAAACACGTAAATATAGATATAGAAACATGTAAATATAAATATAGAAACACGTAAATATAAATATAGAAACACGTAAATATAAATATATAAATAGAAATATAGAAATATAAATATAGAAACATGTAAATATAAAAATAGAAACATGTAAATATAGAAACACGTAAATATAGATATAGAAACACGTAAATATAGATATAGAAACACGTAAATATAGATATAGAAACACGTAAATATAGATATAAAAACACGTAAATATAAATATAGAAACACGTAAATATAAATATAGAAACACGTAAATATAAATATAGAAACACGTAAATATAAATATAGAAATATAGAAATATATAGAAATATATAAATATAAATATATAGAAATATAAATATAGAAACATATAAATATTGAAACACGTAAATATAAATATAGAAACACGTAAATATAAATATAGAAATACGTAAATATAAATATAGAAATACGTAAATATAGATATAGAAACACGTAAATATAAATATAGAAACACGTAAATATAGATATAGAAACACGTAAATATAGATATAGAAACACGTAAATATAGATATAGAAACACGTAAATATAGATATAGAAACACGTAAATATAGATATAGAAACACGTAAATAGAAATATAGAAACACGTAAATAGAAATATAGAAATATATAAATAGAAATATAGAAACATGTAAATATAAATATAGAAACATGTAAATATAGAAACACGTAAATATAGATATAGAAACACGTAAATATAGATATAGAAACACGTAAATATAGATATAGAAACACGTAAATATAAATATAGAAACACGTAAATATAAATATAGAAACACGTAAATATAAATATAGAAACACGTAAATATAAATATAGAAATACGTAAATATAAATATAGAAATACATAAATATAAATATAGAAATATATAAATATAAATATAGAAATATAAATATAGAAATATAGAAATATAAATAGAGAAACATGTACATATAAATATAGAAACATGTAAATATAGAAATAGAAACACGTAAATATAGATATAGAAACACGTAAATATAAATATAGAAACACGTAAATATAAATATAGAAACACGTAAATATAAATATATAAATATATAAATAGAAATATAGAAATATAAATATAGAAACATGTAAATATAAAAATAGAAACATGTAAATATAGAAACACATAAATATAGATATAGAAACACGTAAATATAGATATAGAAACACGTAAATATAGATATAGAAACACGTAAATATAGATATAGAAACACGTAAATATAGATATAGAAACACGTAAATATAAATATAGAAACACGTAAATATAAATATAGAAACACGTAAATAGATATAGAAACACGTAAATATAGATATAGAAACACGTAAATATAGATATAGAAACACGTAAATATAGATATAGAAACACGTAAATATAGATATAGAAACGCGTAAATATAGATATAGAAACACGTAAATATAAATATAGAAACACGTAAATATAAATATAGAAATATAGAAATAGAAATATAGAAATATAAATATAGAAACATGTAAATATAAATATAGAAACATGTAAATATAGAAACACGTAAATATAGATATAGAAACACGTAAATATAGATATAGAAACACGTAAATATAGATATAGAAACACGTAAATGTAGATATAGAAACACGTAAATATAGATATAGAAACACGTTAATATAAATATAGAAACACGTAAATATAAATATAGAAACACGTAAATATAAATATAGAAACACGTAAATATAAATATAGAAATACGTAAATATAAATATAGAAATACATAAATATAAATATAGAAATATATAAATATAAATATAGAAATATAGAAATATAAATAGAGAAACATGTACATATAAATATAGAAACATGTAAATATAGAAATAGAAACACGTAAATATAGATATAGAAACACGTAAATATAGATATAGAAACACGTAAATATAGATATAGAAACACGTAAATATAGATATAGAAACACGTAAATATAAATATAGAAACACGTAAATATAAATATAGAAACACGTAAATATAAATATAGAAACACGTAAATATAAATATAGAAATATATAAATAGAAATATAGAAATATAAATATAGAAACATGTAAATATAAATATAGAAACATGTATATATAAATATAGAAACATGTAAATATAGAAACACGTAAATATAGATATAGAAAACGGTAAATATAGATATAGAAACACGTAAATATAGATATAGAAACACGTAAATATAGATATAGAAACACGTAAATATAGATATAGAAATACGTAAATATAGATATAGAAACACGTAAATATAGATATAGAAACACGTAAATATAAATATAGAAACACGTAAATATAAATATAGAAACACGTAAATATAAATATAGAAACGTAAATATAAATATAGAAATATATAAATAGAAATATAGAAATATAAATATAGAAACATGTAAATATAGAAACACGTAAATATAGATATAGAAACACGTAAATATAGATATAGAAACACGTAAATATAGATATAGAAACACGTAAATATAGATATAGAAACTCGTAAATATAAATATAGAAACACGTAAATATAAATATAGAAACACGTAAATATAAATATAGAAACACGTAAATACAAATATAGAAACACGTAAATATAAATATAGAAATATAAATATAGAAACATGTAAATATAAATATAGAAACATGTAAATATAGAAACACGTAAATATAGATATAGAAACACGTAAATATAGATATAGAAACACGTAAATATAGATATAGAAACACGTAAATATAGATATAGAAACACGTAAATATAGATATAGAAACACGTAAATATAAATATAGAAACACGTAAATATAAATATAGAAACACGTAAATATAAATATATAAATATATAAATATATATAAATATATAAATATAAATATATAGAAATATAAATATAGAAATATATAAATATAGAAACATATAAATATAGAAACATATAAATATAGAAACATATAAATATAGAAACACGTAAATATAAATATAGAAACACGTAAATATAAATATAGAAACACGTAAATATAAATATAGAAACACGTAAATATAAATATAGAAATACGTAAATATAGATATAGAAACACGTAAATATAGATATAGAAACACGTAAATATAGATATAGAAACACGTAAATATAGATATAGAAACACGTAAATATAGATATAGAAACACGTAGATATAGATATAGAAACACGTAAATATAAATATAGAAACACGTAAATATAAATATAGAAACACGTAAATATATATATAGAAATATATAAATAAAAATATAGAAATATAAATATAGAAACATGTAAATATAAATATAGAAACATGTAAATATAGAAACACGTAAATATAGATATAGAAACACGTAAATATAGATATAGAAACACGTAAATATGGATATAGAAACACGTAAATATAGATATAGAAACACGTAAATATAGATATAGAAACACGTAAATATAAATATAGAAATACATAAATATAAATATAGAAACACGTACATATAAATATAGAAACATGTAAATATAGAAATAGAAACACGTAAATATAGATATAGAAACACGTAAATATGGATATAGAAACACGTAAATATAGATATAGAAACACGTAAATATAGATATAGAAACACGTAAATATAAATATAGAAACACGTAAATATAAATATAGAAACACGTAAATATAAATATAGAAATACATAAATATAAATATAAAAATACATAAATATAAATATAGAAATACATAAATATAAATATAGAAATATAAATATAGAAACCTGTAAATATAAATATAGAAACCTGTAAATATAGAAATAGAAACACGTAAATATAGAAATAGAAACACGTAAATATAGATATAGAAACACGTAAATATAGATATAGAAACACGTAAATATAAATATAGAAACACGTAAATATAAATATAGAAACACGTAAATATAAATATAGAAATATATAAATATATAGAAATATATAAATATAAATATATAGAAATATAAATATAGAAATATATAAATATAGAAACATATAAATATAGAAACATATAAATATACAAACACGTAAATATAAATATAGAAACACGTAAATATAAATATAGAAACACGTAAATATAAATATAGAAATACGTAAATATAGATATAGAAACACGTAAATATAGATATAGAAACACGTAAATATAGATATAGAAACACGTAAATATAGATATAGAAACACGTAAATATAGATATGGAAACACGTAAATATAGATATAGAAACACGTAGATATAGATATAGAAACACGTAAATATAGATATAGAAACACGTAAATATAAATATAGAAACACGTAAATATAAATATAGAAACACGTAAATATATATATAGAAATATATAAATAGAAATATAGAAATATAAATATAGAAACATGTAAATATAAATATAGAAACATGTAAATATAGAAACACGTAAATATAGATATAGAAACACGTAAATATAAATATAGAAACACGTAAATAGAAATATAGAAATATATAAATAGAAATATAGAAACATGTAAATATAAATATAGAAACATGTAAATATAGAAACACGTAAATATAGATATAGAAACACGTAAATATAGATATAGAAACACGTAAATATAGATATAGAAACACGTAAATATAGATATAGAAACACGTAAATATAAATATAGAAACACGTAAATATAAATATAGAAACACGTAAATATAAATATAGAAATACGTAAATATAAATATAGAAATACATAAATATAAATATAGAAATATATAAATATAAATATAGAAATATAAATATAGAAATATAGAAATATAAATAGAGAAACATGTACATATAAATATAGAAACATGTAAATATAGAAATAGAAACACGTAAATATAGATATAGAAACACGTAAATATAAATATAGAAACACGTAAATATAAATATAGAAACACGTAAATATAAATATATAAATATATAAATAGAAATATAGAAATATAAATATAGAAACATGTAAATATAAAAATAGAAACATGTAAATATAGAAACACATAAATATAGATATAGAAACACGTAAATATAGATATAGAAACACGTAAATATAGATATAGAAACACGTAAATATAGATATAGAAACACGTAAATATAGATATAGAAACACGTAAATATAAATATAGAAACACGTAAATATAAATATAGAAACACGTAAATATAGATATAGAAACACGTAAATATAGATATAGAAACACGTAAATATAGATATAGAAACACGTAAATATAGATATAGAAACGCGTAAATATAGATATAGAAACACGTAAATATAAATATAGAAACACGTAAATATAAATATAGAAATATATAAATAGAAATATAGAAATATAAATATAGAAACATGTAAATATAAATATAGAAACATGTAAATATAGAAACACGTAAATATAGATATAGAAACACGTAAATATAGATATAGAAACACGTAAATATAGATATAGAAACACGTAAATGTAGATATAGAAACACGTAAATGTAGATATAGAAACACGTAAATATAGATATAGAAACACGTTAATATAAATATAGAAACACGTAAATATAAATATAGAAACACGTAAATATAAATATAGAAACACGTAAATATAAATATAGAAATACGTAAATATAAATATAGAAACACGTAAATATAGATATAGAAACACGTAAATATAGATATAGAAACACGTAAATATAGATATAGAAACACGTAAATATAGATATAGAAACGCGTAAATATAGATATAGAAACACGTAAATATAAATATAGAAACACGTAAATATAAATATAGAAACACGTAAATATAAATATAGAAACACGTAAATATAAATATAGAAACACGTAAATATAAATATAGAAATATAAATATAGAAACATGTAAATATAAATATAGAAACATGTAAATATAGAAACACGTAAATATAGATATAGAAACACGTAAATATAGATATAGAAACACGTAAATATAGATATAGAAACACGTAAATATAGATATAGAAACACGTAAATATAGATATAGAAACACGTAAATATAAATATAGAAACACGTAAATATAAATATAGAAACACGTAAATATAAATATAGAAATATATAAATATATAGAAATATATAAATATAAATATATAGAAATATAAATATAGAAATATATAAATATAGAAACATATAAATATAGAAACATATAAATATGGAAACACGTAAATATAAATATAGAAACACGTAAATATAAATATAGAAACACGTAAATATAAATATAGAAATACGTAAATATAGATATAGAAACACGTAAATATAGATATAGAAACACGTAAATATAGATATAGAAACACGTAAATATATATATAGAAACACGTAAATATAGATATAGAAACACGTAAATATAGATATAGAAACACGTAGATATAGATATAGAAACACGTAAATATAGATATAGAAACACGTAAATATAAATATAGAAACACGTAAATATAAATATAGAAACACGTAAATATATATATAGAAATATATAAATAGAAATATAGAAATATAAATATAGAAACATGTAAATATAAATATAGAAACATGTAAATATAGAAACACGTAAATATAGATATAGAAACACGTAAATATGGATATAGAAACACGTAAATATAGATATAGAAACACGTAAATATAGATATAGAAACACGTAAATATAAATATAGAAATACATAAATATAAATATAGAAATATAAATATAGAAATATAAATATAGAAACACGTACATATAAATATAGAAACATGTAAATATAGAAATAGAAACACGTAAATATAGATATAGAAACACGTAAATATGGATATAGAAACACGTAAATATAGATATAGAAACACGTAAATATAGATATAGAAACACGTAAATATAAATATAGAAACACGTAAATATAAATATAGAAACACGTAAATATAAATATAGAAATACATAAATATAAATATAAAAATACATAAATATAAATATAGAAATACATAAATATAAATATAGAAATATAAATATAGAAACCTGTAAATATAAATATAGAAACCTGTAAATATAGAAATAGAAACACGTAAATATAGAAATAGAAACACGTAAATATAGATATAGAAACACGTAAATATAGATATAGAAACACGTAAATATAGATATAGAAACACGTAAATATAAATATAGAAATATATAAATAGAAATATAGAAATATAAATATAGAAACATGTAAATATAAATATAGAAACATGTAAATATAGAAACACGTAAATATAGATATAGAAACACGTAAATATAGATATAGAAACACGTAAATATAGATATAGAAACACGTAAATATAGATATAGAAACACGTTAATATAAATATAGAAACACGTAAATATAAATATAGAAACACGTAAATATAAATATAGAAACACGTAAATATAAATATAGAAATACGTAAATATAAATATAGAAATACATAAATATAAATATAGAAATACATAAATATAAATATAGAAATATATAAATATAAATATAGAAATATAGAAATATAAATAGAGAAACATGTACATATAAATATAGAAACATGTAAATATAGAAATAGAAACACGTAAATATAGATATAGAAACACGTAAATATAGATATAGAAACACGTAAATATAGATATAGAAACACGTAAATATAGATATAGAAACACGTAAATATAAATATAGAAACACGTAAATATAAATATAGAAACACGTAAATATAAATATAGAAATATATAAATAGAAATATAGAAATATAAATATAGAAACATGTAAATATAAATATAGAAACATGTAAATATAAATATAGAAACATGTAAATATAGAAACACGTAAATATAGATATAGAAACACGTAAATATAGATATAGAAACACGTAAATATAGATATAGAAACACGTAAATATAGATATAGAAATACGTAAATATAGATATAGAAACACGTAAATATAGATATAGAAACACGTAAATATAAATATAGAAACACGTAAATATAAATATGGAAACACGTAAATATAAATATAGAAACGTAAATATAAATATAGAAATATAGAAATAGAAATATAGAAATATAAATATAGAAACATGTAAATATAGAAACACGTAAATATAGATATAGAAACACGTAAATATAGATATAGAAACACGTAAATATAGATATAGAAACACGTAAATATAGATATAGAAACTCGTAAATATAAATATAGAAACACGTAAATATAAATATAGAAACACGTAAATATAAATATAGAAACACGTAAATATAAATATAGAAACACGTAAATATAAATATAGAAATATAAATATAGAAACATGTAAATATAAATATAGAAACATGTAAATATAGAAACACGTAAATATAGATATAGAAACACGTAAATATAGATATAGAAACACGTAAATATAGATATAGAAACACGTAAATATAGATATAGAAACACGTAAATATAGATATAGAAACACGTAAATATAGATATAGAAACACGTAGATATAGATATAGAAACACGTAAATATAGATATAGAAACACGTAAATATAAATATAGAAACACGTAAATATAAATATAGAAATATATAAATATATAGAAATATATAAATATAAATATATAGAAATATAAATATAGAAATATATAAATATAGAAACATATAAATATAGAAACATATAAATATGGAAACACGTAAATATAAATATAGAAACACGTAAATATAAATATAGAAATACGTAAATATAGATATAGAAACACGTAAATATAGATATAGAAACACGTAAATATAGATATAGAAACACGTAAATATAGATATAGAAACACGTAAATATAGATATAGAAACACGTAAATATAGATATAGAAACACGTAGATATAGATATAGAAACACGTAAATATAGATATAGAAACACGTAAATATAAATATAGAAACACGTAAATATAAATATAGAAACACGTAAATATATATATAGAAATATATAAATAGAAATATAGAAATATAAATATAGAAACATGTAAATATAAATATAGAAACATGTAAATATAGAAACACGTAAATATAGATATAGAAACACGTAAATATGGATATAGAAACACGTAAATATAGATATAGAAACACGTAAATATAGATATAGAAACACGTAAATATAAATATAGAAATACATAAATATAAATATAGAAATATAAATATAGAAATATAAATATAGAAACACGTACATATAAATATAGAAACATGTAAATATAGAAATAGAAACACGTAAATATAGATATAGAAACACGTAAATATGGATATAGAAACACGTAAATATAGATATAGAAACACGTAAATATAGATATAGAAACACGTAAATATAAATATAGAAACACGTAAATATAAATATAGAAACACGTAAATATAAATATAGAAATACATAAATATAAATATAAAAATACATAAATATAAATATAGAAATACATAAATATAAATATAGAAATATAAATATAGAAACCTGTAAATATAAATATAGAAACCTGTAAATATAGAAATAGAAACACGTAAATATAGAAATAGAAACACGTAAATATAGATATAGAAACACGTAAATATAGATATAGAAACACGTAAATATAAATATAGAAATATATAAATAGAAATATAGAAATATAAATATAGAAACATGTAAATATAAATATAGAAACATGTAAATATAGAAACACGTAAATATAGATATAGAAACACGTAAATATAGATATAGAAACACGTAAATATAGATATAGAAACACGTAAATATAGATATAGAAACACGTTAATATAAATATAGAAACACGTAAATATAAATATAGAAACACGTAAATATAAATATAGAAACACGTAAATATAAATATAGAAATACGTAAATATAAATATAGAAATACATAAATATAAATATAGAAATACATAAATATAAATATAGAAATATATAAATATAAATATAGAAATATAGAAATATAAATAGAGAAACATGTACATATAAATATAGAAACATGTAAATATAGAAATAGAAACACGTAAATATAGATATAGAAACACGTAAATATAGATATAGAAACACGTAAATATAGATATAGAAACACGTAAATATAGATATAGAAACACGTAAATATAAATATAGAAACACGTAAATATAAATATAGAAACACGTAAATATAAATATAGAAATATATAAATAGAAATATAGAAATATAAATATAGAAACATGTAAATATAAATATAGAAACATGTAAATATAAATATAGAAACATGTAAATATAGAAACACGTAAATATAGATATAGAAACACGTAAATATAGATATAGAAACACGTAAATATAGATATAGAAACACGTAAATATAGATATAGAAATACGTAAATATAGATATAGAAACACGTAAATATAGATATAGAAACACGTAAATATAAATATAGAAACACGTAAATATAAATATGGAAACACGTAAATATAAATATAGAAACACGTAAATATAAATATAGAAATATAAATATAGAAACATGTAAATATAAATATAGAAACATGTAAATATAGAAACACGTAAATATAGATATAGAAACACGTAAATATAGATATAGAAACACGTAAATATAGATATAGAAACACGTAAATATAGATATAGAAACACGTAAATATAGATATAGAAACACGTAAATATAGATATAGAAACACGTAGATATAGATATAGAAACACGTAAATATAGATATAGAAACACGTAAATATAAATATAGAAACACGTAAATATAAATATAGAAATATATAAATATATAGAAATATATAAATATAAATATATAGAAATATAAATATAGAAATATATAAATATAGAAACATATAAATATAGAAACATATAAATATGGAAACACGTAAATATAAATATAGAAACACGTAAATATAAATATAGAAACACGTAAATATAAATATAGAAATACGTAAATATAGATATAGAAACACGTAAATATAGATATAGAAACACGTAAATATAGATATAGAAACACGTAAATATAGATATAGAAACACGTAAATATAGATATAGAAACACGTAAATATAGATATAGAAACACGTAGATATAGATATAGAAACACGTAAATATAGATATAGAAACACGTAAATATAAATATAGAAACACGTAAATATAAATATAGAAACACGTAAATATATATATAGAAATATATAAATAGAAATATAGAAATATAAATATAGAAACATGTAAATATAAATATAGAAACATGTAAATATAGAAACACGTAAATATAGATATAGAAACACGTAAATATGGATATAGAAACACGTAAATATAGATATAGAAACACGTAAATATAGATATAGAAACACGTAAATATAAATATAGAAATACATAAATATAAATATAGAAATATAAATATAGAAATATAAATATAGAAACACGTACATATAAATATAGAAACATGTAAATATAGAAATAGAAACACGTAAATATAGATATAGAAACACGTAAATATGGATATAGAAACACGTAAATATAGATATAGAAACACGTAAATATAGATATAGAAACACGTAAATATAAATATAGAAACACGTAAATATAAATATAGAAACACGTAAATATAAATATAGAAATACATAAATATAAATATAAAAATACATAAATATAAATATAGAAATACATAAATATAAATATAGAAATATAAATATAGAAACCTGTAAATATAAATATAGAAACCTGTAAATATAGAAATAGAAACACGTAAATATAGAAATAGAAACACGTAAATATAGATATAGAAACACGTAAATATAGATATAGAAACACGTAAATATAAATATAGAAACACGTAAATATAAATATAGAAATACGTAAATATAAATATAGAAATACGTAAATATAGATATAGAAACACGTAAATATAAATATAGAAACACGTAAATATAGATATAGAAACACGTAAATATAGATATAGAAACACGTAAATATAGATATAGAAACACGTAAATATAGATATAGAAACACGTAAATATAGATATAGAAACACGTAAATATAGATATAGAAACACGTAAATATAGATATAGAAACACGTAAATATAAATATAGAAACACGTAAATATAAATCTAGAAATACGTAAATATAAATATAGAAATATAGAAATAGAAATATAGAAATAGAAATATAGAAACATGTAAATATAAATATAGAAACATGTAAATATAGAAACACGTAAATATAGAAACACGTAAATATAGATATAGAAACACGTAAATATAGATATAGAAACACGTAAATGTAGATATAGAAACACGTAAATATAGATATAGAAACACGTTAATATAAATATAGAAACACGTAAATATAAATATAGAAACACGTAAATATAAATATAGAAACACGTAAATATTAATATAGAAATACGTAAATATAAATATAGAAATACATAAATATAAATATAGAAATATATAAATATAAATATAGAAATATAAATATAGAAATATAGAAATATAAATAGAGAAACATGTACATATAAATATAGAAACATGTAAATATAGAAATAGAAACACGTAAATATAGATATAGAAACTCGTAAATATAGATATAGAAACACGTAAATATAGATATAAAACACGTAAATATAGATATAGAAACACGTAAATATAGATATAGAAACACGTAAATATAGATATAGAAACACGTAAATATAGATATAGAAACACGTAAATATAGATATAGAAACACGTAAATATAGATATAGAAACACGTAAATATAAATATAGAAACACGTAAATATAAATATAGAAACACGTAAATATAAATATAGAAACACGTAAATATAAATATAGAAACACGTAAATATAAATATAGAAATATATAAATAGAAATATAGAAATATAAATATAGAAATATAGAAATATAAATAGAGAAACATGTACATATAAATATAGAAACATGTAAATATAGAAATAGAAACACGTAAATATAGATATACAAACACGTAAATATAGATATAGAAACACGTAAATATAGATATAGAAACACGTAAATATAGATATAGAAACACGTAAATATAGATATAGAAACACGTAAATATAAATATAGAAACACGTAAATATAAATATAGAAACACGTAAATATAAATATAGAAACACGTAAATATAAATATAGAAATATATAAATATAAATATAGAAATATATAAATAGAAATATAGAAATATAAATATAGAAACATGTAAATATAAATATAGAAACATGTAAATATAGAAACACGTAAATATAGATATAGAAACACGTAAATATAGATATAGAAACACGTAAATATTGATATAGAAACACGTAAATATAGATATAGAAACACGTAAATATAAATATAGAAACACGTAAATATAAATATAGAAACACGTAAATATAAATATAGAAATATATAAATAGAAATATAGAAATATAAATATAGAAACATGTAAATATAAATATAGAAACATGTAAATATAGAAACACGTAAATATAGATATAGAAACACGTAAATATAGATATAGAAACACGTAAATATAGATATAGACACACGTAAATGTAGATATAGAAACATGTAAATATAGATATAGAAACACGTAAATATAGATATAGAAACACGTAAATATAGATATAGAAACACGTAAATATAGATAGAGAAACACGTAAATATAAATATAGAAACACGTAAATATAAATATAGAAACACGTAAATATA